>NW_007378139.1:124959-154737 GCF_000475195.1 Diaphorina citri
TACTAGGAAACGAAACCATTTGATCTGCATCCCTGATAGACCACATAATATGGTATTCGACATGACAACTTTACACGCTAAAATAATCCAAATGAAACTGCCCTGTGGTCCTGTGGGAAGCTATAGGGAGAAATGGTCGGGAATGAACAATGACACAGAACACAGTTTCGGGGGGTGAAAGCAATAGAGAATCGGATACGACAGCTCATTTCTGTCCTGGAATACCCCAAAATTTTTTAAAAAAAAAAAAAAAAAAAAAAAAAAAAAAAAAAAACACGGGACTTGAGAGGTTTAAAAACCTTTAAATTTTAACCAATCAGAAGGCGCTTTTGTGTAGGTACCCGGACATTATGACACTAATGTTGTTTGCTAAAAAAAAAAAAAAAAAATCCTATGAGCGCCGTATTATTATTTGATTATGCAATATGCAAGAAACAATTTATTAGGACTACCAACATGACACACATGGTAAGCAACGACGAGCGTGGCTAGCATCTGAACCGGTGACATTCAGGGGAAAGCCTCGTACTGCAAGTTCTACAGGGTTTCACATAAATTATTACAATCTACAAATTGAAAGTGACTATTAAATCCCACACAATACATGTCATTTCAACTACCTATAGTAAGAAAATACTACAAGATGGGGAGAGAGAGAGAGAGATTGCAACACAAAGGGTGAAAAATAGAAAGGAAGAGAAGGAGAGAAAGAAACAAAGCACCTATAAAAGAAATAAAAATAGAGAGAGATTAAAAAAAAAGAAAAAAAAATGAAAGGGAAAGTTAAGAACAGTGTTCAAAGGGATAAATCTCCTCAAGGGAAATTTGTAGGAAAAATAAGTTCATCTGTATCTTCTGAATGTATTTCTGTATCTGTACATGTAAAATTGTATACATGCTCGTAATGTACATGTACACAAAAGGTACATTAGGTACCTAGGTAATAACAGAAAAGTGAAGATTATTCTCCTTTCATGTTGCTCTTGCCAGAGGAAAAGTATGCTGTAAGAGGAAAAAATATTACCCAGGGAAATCTAGGGAGATTATAATCTGGGGAGAGGGGATTTATAATCTGAGGGATGTACGTCCTGCGATAAAAGGGTAAATTGACACTGATTTTCCCACTAATAGATTTATTTGACCCATATTTTTTTTAGTTGTCAATGGTGGTCATCGAACCCGGGACCTTCTGCATAGCAAGCAAGCGCCTTACCACTGGGCTAACCGTGACATATAATTCTCATTCACCTACCCTGACATTACCCCAGGCAGCTCCAAAACTTTCTGAAGCAATGCAACATAAAGAATGGGAACCTCCCTCCCTCTTTGCCACACTCCCTTGTCCCTATCACTCAATTCTCCCCCACTCATTGCTCGCTCAATTTCATTGACCTCTGCTATTTATAACTTTTCTGCCATCTGACCTTCTTTGTCACGTGCCTTTTGTAGCGGGGAAAATTAATAAGCTCCCACACACATGTATACCATTATTATGCTGTTCCGAGGATGAACCTCATCTGCTTAGGGTAAAGTAGGTATGCCCTGGGTTGAAATCAAACACGCAACCTAACGCTTAAAAAACGCAAACACTCTTTCAAGCTAATTAGGCTAGGTATTTAACACTTTATAACAGCGGTTCCTAATTTTTTAAGGCATGGCCGTTCATGTCACTCATCCATTTAGTGCTCTTGCTCGGCGTAGCATAACAAAAACGAACCAAAAAATAGCCTGTAACCTTCACAGGAGTGGAAGCAATAAGATGACAAAGTTTCATAGTAATCGGATGAACGGTTTGGCCAGGCATAAAGTTCGAACACACACACACACACACACACACACACACACACACACACACACACACACACACACACACACACACACACACACACACACATTCATTCATTTTAATATAGGTATTAGATTATAATTTAATAGTATATCATTATTTTTTTGTCCTTCTTATTCGCCTCCTTCTTTTCCTTCTTATTCTTTTTCTTTTTCTTCTTCTTCTTCTTCTATTGTTATGGTCACGTGTAAGTCAATATTGGCACTTTTCTTCTCCATTATGTTGTTCTACAAAACCCACATGGTTTCTTTTAGTATCAATATCCTTCTTTTATAACATTTTCTCCCTCCAATACCTCTCCTCTATTTTTTTCCTACCTCCTCCTTCTTCTCAGTCTGCCTCCTTTTCCTCTTCCTTCTTCTTTGTCTTCTTCTCCTTCTCAATCTTTTTATTTCTATCACCACTATTCCTTCTTTCTTGTCTTCTTCTCACCCTTCTGTGTCTCCTTCTCTTCCTCCTTCTCCTCCTTTTTAGCCCGTCCTTCCTTTATTATTACGATTGTTAATAAAAAAAGGTTTAGTGGACGGGCTATTGTATTCGCTTCGGTGTCGTCTGTCTGTCTGTCCCCATAGAAGGACTTATCCAAACCTAGTCGACCTGTCCTTCCTTCATTATTACGATAGTTAATAAAAAAGTTCGCTTCGGTGTCGTCTGTCTGTCTGTCACTCTGTCTGTCCCCAAAGAAGGACTTATCTAAACCTGGTCGACCTAGGTATATATCAAATTAAAGGTCTTTTTATCAGGAACACGAAAATGGTGGTGCAAATTTTGTCCAGAAAACAAAACTGGTTTTTGGGGGATATTTTTCACATTTTCTCACACAAATGAGCTCTGATCTTGAAATTTGCCGCGACGACCTATGAACTCAAAGCGAGAATGTTTTAGATAACACTTCAGTCGATCATGTAAGACCGGTTTTAGCGTCACCTATAATAAGCTACGCCGTTCTTTAACCACGATCGAATAAACTACGGGCTAAAAAATTCCCGGAGGGACGGGCCCAGCTTGTTACTTCTTGTTCTCCTTCCTCTCTCCTCCTTTCATCTCATCGCCACAGAAACCTTGTTAGTTTTTCTCGTATTGTTTTCTCTATTTCTCATTTTCTCTCTGTATTGTCTGTGTTTTCCTCACTTGGTGTGTAGTCACTTCCTTATCTGTGCTTTCATTTCCTTGCTGGACTATTTTAACCCATAGCTGTCCGTCCGCTCTCTCTCTCTCTCCCTCCCTCCCTCTCTCTCTCTATCCCTCTCTCTCTCTTTTGTATGTACCTCGTTAGGTATTGTTTGATTCGTTCTTCTTGTGGAAATGTTTTACGTCAAGGCTCATAAGCGTTCCTAGTTAGTTGAAACCAGGCTATACCTATACTGTGTATGTAGGTACTTAGATAGTCTAGGTATGTAACATGATAACTAAATAGCCTAAGTCAGCTCCCATGGCGTAGTGGTCACTGCGCTCGCCTTGCACGCGGGAGACCCGGGTTCGATTCCCGGCGGGGTCAAGAAATTTGTATCAAGCAAATGATTGATTCCGTGACTGGATGTTGCGAGGCCCACTCAGCCTCGTGAGGAAAATGAGTAGCTATGACATATAAATGCGCATAGCGACCGGTGTCAGCATGGTAGGTGAACATTGGATGTTAGGATTATCGAGATATTGGGAAAATCCTACAATGCTACAGTGAGCACCAAAGTTGTGACAATAACAATAACACAAAGAAACTGCATTTTTTAACGTCTATTGTGTTGATATTTCAGGTTATACGATAGTGAAGTGATAGAAATCAGTGCGGAAGTGTCACTAGTGATGATAGTACCTCCTGTAGAATCTGCCTGTTCAGTCCCGGGGCAGAGGGAACTGCTGCTACAGAGGCCGGACCTCTTGCCGTTACCTGTGCAAGTGTTTGAGATGGTAAGTGCTGAAAGCAGTTTTTTCCCCTTTTTAAGAAGAGTTTTTGTTAAGTCGAGAAAGAAATAAGAAGAAAGAAGCTAATAAGAATGAAATAGTGGAGAAAGAGGAGAAGACGACAACTTAGAATAAGAAGTAAAAAGAGGATAATAAAAGGTAACAAGCTGAGCCCGTCCCTCCGGGAATTTTTTAGCCCGTAGTTTATTCCATCGTGATTAGAGAAAATCAGTTCCTATGTACCTACCTAATTTGTTTAATATTCAGTTTATTATTAGTCTTGATTTGATTTTTCGAATTTACTTTCATGTAATGATTTAAAATCAAGACTAGAGCCCGTTCTCCCTTTATTCCCAATATAATTTTTAAGTCACCCATCCATTTATTGGCCTTTCTCGGCGTAGCTTAACACAGGTGACGCTAAAACCGGTCTTAAATTAACGATCAAATTGATATATTGGTCGACCAGGTTTGGATAAGTCCTTCTATGACGTCAGACAGATAGACAGACTGACGACACCGAAGCGAATACAATAGCCCGTCCACTATACCTTTTTTTTTCATTACTATCGTAATAATAAAGGAAGGACGGGCTAAAAAGAGGATAATAGAAAGAAAAAAAGTATTTCTCTTTTCAGCTCTGATCCCCTGAACCAATTATTCGCAACTTTCCTCAACTAACCCCAGCAGAATAGAAAGAGGAATTGAGAAATAATTTACCAAGTAAATACTTTTTATTACCACAAGAATAAGGTACCTACCTACTAAAATCTTTTCATACATTTTGAAAACTTTTCTAACCAGCTAGCTTTTCATTCGGATATCCCTTTTAGTTCAGGGCGGATTTTATCCTGAACGGATAAGGTTCGTTCTTGGAACGGCTGGCTTTCTCCTATCCTGTCCACCTGTCCTTCTCTCTTCGCTTTCGGGACGGTAAGACCTCAGCAGTTACAGTTCCCTCTATCAAACCTCTGTAAAAAAATAATAATATTAATCATAATAAATTTACTGTATTAGGTACACTGCTCATATGGAACTTCACAAAGTTACCGCGAGTCTTCAATAAATGTTAAAAATGTTGAAGAAAAGGTAGAAAACTCATAAAGAAAATTGCTAGGTAATCTAGATAGAGTAGGAATGAGCTTAAAGTTAGCACAGTACCGTTCTAAGAACAAAACATACTCGTATATAAGAGTCGTAAATACGAATTTTCGTTAAATAAATAGAAGAAAGCCTTTGTTAGAGCACGTCAGGGACGAAGTTTGGTGGGGTTAATAAAACGGTAAAAGCCCGAAGAAGATTTTAATTTCGGACTTTTCCCAAAAGATCTGGGGAATCCTAGGTTTTACCAGGAAATCCAAGGTTTAACCGCTCGTCGGGCTTTTCCCGTAACATGTATAATGCGTATAAATAAATTAATATAATAAAAATCCTAATGGCCCGGAGAGAAAGCATGTTGAGCAACGTTGTGAGTGGTTGGTATCCAGATGGGTGACCATCTAGGCCAGCGATTTCCAACTAGCGGTCCGCCGGCCATATGTGCCCCACCAGAACATGTTTGTGGCCCACAGACCTTTTTGAGATTTTTACTTAAAGAAATGTAATTAATGTCTAAGGAAAATGTCTGACTCGGCTGGGAAATACAGTTTGTATCGGATACAGTCTTGACTCTGAATTTGGTTCACAAGTTTGGAGTAATTGGGTGTGTAAAGGTGACGTTCCGATCCTAGCTGCTGGGTCGCGCGACTTCCATTACAAACTTCCAGTCGAACAAATTATTACAAAAATAGTATTTTAAATCACAAACATGAAAACCTCACGGGCAGCGCGACCACACTGCTCTCAGAGCGACTGGGCAGCGCGACCCGGCAGCTTAGTTCGGAAAGTACTTCATAAGAATACATAGGAAGCAGTAGGCAGCGGTCGCACAGCTTGGTCGCGCTGCCGGGTCGCGCGACTTCCATTACAAACTTCCAGTCGAACAAATTATTACAAAAATAGTATTTTAAATCACATGAAAACCTCACGGGCAGCGCGACCACACTGCTCTCAGAGCGACCGAGCAGCCCGACCGGGCAGCGCGACCGAGCAGCGAGACCCGGCAGCTTGGTTCGGAAAGTACTTCATAAGAATACATAGGGAGCAGTAGGCAGCGGTCGCACAGCTTGGTCGCGCTGCCGGGTCGCGCGACTTCCATTACAAACTTCCAGTCGTTGGTCAAATATGATGTTGGTCAGGAAAAAGTTGTACACGTGACGTTGAAAATTTGTTTCATTATTAAGATGTTATTGTAAGGTAGGAAATTATTCTTACAACTTACATTGCGTGACACAAAATGTTCATTATTTGAAGGGTCATGTACCCATATAATAAGGTTAAAAGTTAAAACTATAAAAACGGCTGTAAATAATAATAATAAAAATGCAAGGTCTGTAATTTTTACCCAATATAAATCTGGAATTATTGTTTTTTCGTCCTCAATCTATCGTCTAAGGTCAGCTAGCAGCTACAATCTACAATGCTTCGTATACGGAGTGATTCAGGTTGTTTTCTTTTACAATAATCGATTCAGTTTTCCTCACAAGCATCGTGCTGTTAACCCTCGCCATTGCGTGACACAATTATTTGAAGGGTCATTGAAGGGTACCCACATTGAAGGGTACCCATATAATAAGGTTAAAAGTTAAAACTATAAAAACGGCTGTAAAAAAATAATAAAAAAAAATGCAAGGTCTGTAATTTTTACCCAATATAAATCTGGAATTATTGTTTTTTCGTACTCAATCTATCGTCTAAGGTCAGCTAGCAGCATGCTTCGTATACGGAGTGATTCAGGTTGTTTTCTTTTACAATAATCGATTCAGTTTTCCTCACAAGCATCGTGCTGTTAACCCTCGCTCGTTTTTCATTTCACAAAAGATATTGATCGATCTTGATTATTGATGTCTTGTGTTTTCCTTTCCCATGATTCATCGGAATTACCATTATTGTTCGGGTTCTGACTTGGGAGTTTTTCACCGTTTGACCGGTAATGTACCATACACACGAGCAACCATTAAGCGTGGCCTTAACCTCAGCGTCTACAATGCTTATTTTACTATGCAGCTGGTCTACATTAGGACATGCTGGAAGCACAGCGTACTTCTCAGTTGAATTCTGAAGTGTCTACCAAATTGCAAAAGATTGGAGAGATTGGACATGAACAAAATAAGACGAAGACGTGTGCTCGGTCATTGAAAGCATGTACTCGTATAAAAGATTATCAGTCAAATTTAGGTAGAATGAAAGATAAGTCAATTGTTACTGACCTACATTTTTTTTTTTTCTTTGCCATTTTGTTTGTTTTATTTTAGTGGCACTAGCAAAACCAAACGAGAAAACTTTATCTTTGTTTGTGTTAACCCCTTTAGGGACCTAATAACCGAGTACATTCTAGGTCAATAACACTTTGGCCATATTTTAAAGCTAGTTAAGAAGGTATACACATAAGTACTAAGTAGTAGATCTACTGGTACATAATCAGATAAATACATAATCATATAAACAAGAAATTACTAAATACGAGAAAGCTCGAAGTAATTTGTAGTTTGATCTACGGTCTTTGCTATGAAAAAGTATGCATACCCAAAAAATTAATTTTCCATGAAAAATCTGAAAATTTAATAGTCTGTTTGTGTTGTTTTTACAGTCATATTTATGGCCACAATGTTGAAAATTTTGAGAAGCATTAAGATAAGAAAGAAGCTTAAAAAGAAAATAGAGAGTCAACCAGACGAGACTTAGTGGAGACGCCTATTTTTCATAACATATAGGATTATAGGAGATAGAGAAGTACATACTATAAAAGAAGAAAACTGTAAAAATTCAAGGCCCATTGAAAAATATTATGTAGAAAAAGAGCCGCACAACGATAGTACCGCATGGTCCGCATGTATGTTGGTAAAATATAAAATCATAGTAAAGACATCTCCACTAAATTTGGTGGAGATGCTTGGACAACTACGTAGAAGTACATCATACATACTCGTACTTGACCTAACTTTTTATTACTTTCTTTTTTTTTATCACTAGCAAAACCAAACGAGAAAACTTTATCTTTGTTTGTGTTAACCCCTTTAGGGACCTAATAACCGAGTACATTCTAGGTCAATAAACAACGAAGTTATAGTGCCTTGGGAAATTACCTTTCTGTCTTAGAATTTCGCAAATGTTCATTTGCGTGGACGTCACAACAGAGGAAAACCTCGCCTCTTCCTCTATTTCTTCTGTTTCAAATGTCTTTGGAGTCTCAGATATACATAGTCGTACAACTTTATATCGAGTGCTGAATATGTTTGATATTAATTTATTGTAAGCTCATACTTATATGCAATAAAATTTATTTTAATCCCAGGCGCAAAGGTTTTGTTGAAATAAAGGAGCTGGTGCCAAGTTGTCAAACCTAAATAAGTTTTTGTTGTAGCGGTGTAGCTGCACCGAGGGGAAGGGTTGATGGCTCTAGCCAACATTACTTGGCCCGTCCCGAACCGCAGTCAACCATAATGAGGACCTGTGCTTTCCCTTTGAAGCATGATAAACTCCAGCTAGCCAGGCTGGTTAGGTTAGTACCACTTGGCTCATAGCGAGTATGAGAAGATACCACCTTTATGTTAACATGAGATTATTTGGTATCCCGTTTGAACACGCGCTACCTTTTACTACAAAATAAAATCCAAGTACCCACTACCTAAGAACATAAAAACGGTAAGTACCTTCTGTACAGCGGGTTGAATGAAGTGAGGTACCGCACGCCTCATACAGAACCCCCAACCCCCGCATTAGAATAACAGTGAGATAATAGGTACGCACAGAGATTATTTACCCCTTAAACTTTGTTAATTCAGTGATGAAAAATATTTTCCCACGTTCTCTACAATCGGAACCCTCCGCCCTGTGCCTTCCCCTCCTTGTTTCTGAGACACGTTCAAAAAACGCGACCTTATGACGGTTGCAGGCCACGTTTTATCTATCACTTGCATTCTATCATCCACGCGACACGCACGTTTGTCCGGTGAAAATATTTCGGTTATCTTTCCGCTCAAGACGTCCGTCGGTCGTCCTTTTGTGTTTTTTGGGGCCAGAATTTTCTTTTCTTGCAACAAGTGTTTTATCTTGAGATCACGTGACCTACAGTGAAACTATTTCCTCATTTTTATTTTTGTATTATTATTATATTGAAACTGTTCTTTTTTCTAATATCTAATATTTTTTTAACTTTTGCAGTAAGTTATCATAAACTAAGAAATTTTTGTGGAGTTATAATTTTACAAATTCTTGACTAACATTTCATAAGTTTGTTTCCAAGTTCGACTCAAATTTTAATAAACTTGAGTGAGTATTTTAAAGTTATTTTGAAAACTTGCTTCTAGAAGTTTTTGACTTTGTTTAAATAATCGGAAAACTGGTGGACACCCTGTGGCGTGTAGTTGTACCGAAGGGGGGCTCGGTACCCCCTGAGGCCATTCCTCCCCCGTCCCTTCCCCATCACGAGCAGCAACATCATTGGGGATATACTCCCCCGCATTGGGGCACTACTGGGACTCCCACTACACCAACAATGAGCTCCAGGTCAAGTAACAGTACGAAGCGAGACCTGAGTGAAGATGACTGTGATGATGTGTTCTCAGAGGACTCGAAAGACCAGTAAGTCTAAATTTCAATCACCTTTCAAAAAAATAATAATAATAATTTTTCTGGTTATGGCTAAATAATAAAGTAGATAGAGGATGAGGACAACTCTAAGTACAATTTTCAAATTTAAAATACATACTTCTTTTAATCCAATTTGGTATTTTCAATGTTTCATCTAACCGTCCAATCTTCTTTTCTCTTTTCCAGTTGTTCCTCGCCTGGTGGCGAAGCAGATAGTTGTCAAATGCTGAGTAGAAAGAAAAGAAGAGGAATCATTGAAAAGCGAAGAAGGGATAGGATTAACACGTCTCTATCCGAACTTCGAAGACTTGTTCCCACTGCCTATGAAAAACAAGGATCTGCCAAATTAGAGAAGGCCGAAATCTTACAAATGACTGTTGATCACCTCAAAATGTTGCAATCTAAAGGTAAGCATTGTTATTTGTTCAGACGTTATTTTAACAGTAGGTAAAAGTTTGATAGATATAGATGGCAAGTGATCAATACACATCAAAACAATGCATATACCTTGCTTCAAATAAAAGGATGCTTTTCCGTTTTTCTCTACAAAAGTATGCTTACGTACATCTACACACGTATACTATCGCGGAAGATGCATTCAGAGTAAAGTAACTTGACTTGATACCCACATATGTAACGAAAATGTCGTTATTTCGTAGTTCTGGTTCAAATTCAAAAATGAGCGGAAGAATGCAAAAGGAAGTACCATCTGTTCTAGCGGTCAAAAATCACCATTCACCCCTCATCATATCCCTTTTGATTTTGTGATCGCCAACCGTAGAGAAATTATCTCGGATAATATAGTTATGCAGTTACCTTTCATATCCCATGAGGGGTGATTTCTCTTTCAATTATCCCATCTATAATTTGTCTGAAGGGAAACTGATGGTTGACTCTAAAAATTCTGCACCATTTTCGGGCATCCGGTCCACTTGTTTTTTGCCATATTTCTTGCTGAGACATACTATAATATAAATTGTCGAGTGTGAAAGAAATTCCAAATGACCCGACGTGAATTTTCTACAAAAGAGAAAATGTATGATGTACATAAGCGAACTTGAACAATTTGGGAAATTTATTAAAAGTGAGTTTTTTTAACACAAAATGTCATCATTTATCATTATCACATACGAGGGAGTTTTCATTGGAAGCACTCCTTGAATGTAGAGCGGGAGCATTCCATTGTCTTTTGCTATACATGGTAAACTTCATTCTACCTCTCAAAGAACGTCCAATAGAGCAAAATATGGAGCTCAAATCTATTTTCTTGGAACTTTGAAAAGAAAATCGAGTTGTTCATCGCATTTAGTTCGAAGATTATCATATTTTCATTCATAGAACCGGTTGAGTAGCATAATGAAATTTGAAGGGAAGATCACTCAACTGAAGATCCCCTTGTTCTTGATCATTGAATCAGCTCTATTACCATGCCTACAAGTTTCGATTTTTCAATTTAAGTGTCGATGACGACGACGAATCAACAAATTTCACTACTCAACAGTCCGAAATTTGAGCGGTCAAGTTTCTATGATATTGAGCTCCACGAAATTTCACACCAAATGAAAAATTTCAATTAGCAATACACAAAAATAAAAAAATACATAGTCTCGAGTTGAAAAATTCAAATGTTGAGCGTTTTACAATGGCTTATCGCTTTCCTATTCGCAACTACAACCCTTGTTCTTTGAAACAGGACTTAAGATCAGGTTTTTCTTCCTTTGTATTGTCTCCCAGCCCTTATTTTCACCCACCGGGAGCTTGGTATCTTCTTTTATTTTCCTTTTTGAAACAGGCGAACTGACGATTTTCGTCGGTAGATTATTGAAATTTATTGGTTCATTGGCTCTCTTTCTCTCTTCTCGTTAAATTCTTTGATTGTGCTGATGTGACAACCGTTATGAATTTGATTTATTTCGCTATAAAATAAATTAAAAGCATCCTGACTTTCGACTCACAATAATTGTATGTAATATGTTTTACGTTAACGCATTACTTTTTGCACCCAGCAGCCACACATGATAAAAAAAATATAGTTATGCCGACATACCTACAAATACAAACCTTACTCTGAATAATGGACCTTTACTTGAAAATAGAAAATCGGATTCTCGTATTACCAGTTGTGCTTCAGTGGCGAACTGACAATTTTCGTCGGTAGATTATTGAAATTTATTGGTTCATCGGCTCTCTTTCTCTCTTCTCGTTAAGTTCTTTGACTGTGCTGATGTGACAACCGTTATGAATTTGATTTATTTCGCTATGAAATAAATTAAAAGCATCCTGACTTTCGACTTACAATAATATTGTATGTAATATGTTTTACGTTAACGCATTACCTTTTGCACCCAGCACCCACACATGATAAAAAATATAGTTATGCCGAAATACCTACAAATACAAACCTTACTCTGAATAATGGACCTTTACTTGAAAATAGAAAATCGGATTCTCGTATTACCAGTTGTGCTTCAGTAGTTTGCTCCAGAATACAAGGAAAAAAATTCTGATTGTTTACCTCGGTAACGTAAACATGATCTGTAGGGAAAATGTTTTCTTGTTCAATCCATTGTCCATTTCTATGATCTATGTCTGTAATGTATTCAAGAGCGCACCTGATAAAGAGGCAGAAGTAATTGACCGAAGTAGCAAACAGACAAAACGTGTTTCCACATATTCGTAAAATCCTGTGGGCACCGCAAACGCAAGTAGTTTGAAATCCATGAACATATTAAACATATTATAAGAAATTAATTTTAGAGAAATAAACAAATATGATGTTGGTCAGGAAAAAGTTGTACACGTGACGTTGAAAATATGTTTCATTATTAAGATGTTATTGTAAGGTAGGAAATTATTCTTACAACTTAAGGTGGCGTTCCGATCCTAGCTGCCGGGTCGCGCGACCCGGTCGCGCTGCCGAGCTGCCTGGTCGCGCCATAAAGGTGACGTTCGGTTCCTATAGTTTAATTTAAGTCAAAGTTTCGTATAATTTCATATTCTTGGAATAAAACTAATAAAAGTATAATCAAGTCAATATTGAGCACGATGTGTGCTGTTTCAAATAAATGTTCACCAAGCGTTTCCATCGCTGACCACTGCTCCGGCGATTACAAATTTTCCTATTGTTTCTGTGTTTTGGCGAGGGGACATCACAACACTGCCTTCTTTCTCATCGCTCGATTAACTTGGAATGTTTTATTTTCATTAATAACAGTGACAGATATGAAGTGCTTATGATGTTATTTTTGATAAATGAGTGAATATTGAAATTTTCAAATTTATCTTTAATTTGCACATTGTAAAATTTAATGGCCCTCTACATCTCGCTATATGATATTGGGCCATATGCGGTACAACTCAAAATTTGCCAATGCAAAATAAATTATTTATGTCTCTTCAAAAATAGTCCTACTTTACTTGGTTTTTGCTTGGAACTACATAATTATGTAGATTCTTCAATTTTATTACTAACGATTGTTCCCAAAGGTCCGACTGCCATCACACTGCAAAAGTGCAGACCGTACATAAAATAATATTCGTGGCTGTATCCAAATGCCATCATTAGATTTATGTACATCAATTTTTCTACGTACATCACTCCCACAACAAACACCATTCTTTTCAAAAATAGTCCTACTTTACTTGGTTTTTGCTTGGATTCTTTAATTTTATTACTAACGATTGTTCCCAAAGGTCCAACTGCCACCACTCTGCAAAAGTGCAGACCGTACATAAAAATATTCGTGGCTGTATCCAAATGCCATCATTAGATTTATGTACATCAATTTTTCTACGTACATCACTCCCACAACAAACACCATTTTTGTGTAGAGGTATACATTTGAGATCGGATCCCTAACAAAAATTAAAATTTGAAACACTCTAGAAACAATTAAGACAGACGTTTTCTAAACACAAATTCCTTTTTTTGCCCCAGAATTCGAACAATTGATTCAGATGTTTATCGAAAGAAAAACAGGTGTATTGGAATGATGACCTTTACAATATTATAAAAGTATCACTGTCATACTACAATAGCAAAATACCATGTGGATCTAGGATGTCTGCACAAATAGTTGAAACTTGTGGTTACCTATTCATACATGTTTAAAGAGAAGAAAGATTAAAAAGCGACGGTTTTCAACGGTGCCCTGTATTTTGGTCTTAAAATAGAATGCTGTGTAATAATTCAGAGGGATTTTCTCTAAAGCACACATAATCTCTGTTGAGTACCGGGAATTATCGCCTTTTTTTAGTCTTTGCAATCTCGTGTTGAGAGATCAGAGAGCTGTAAAGTTCAGCCATAGGATAGGAGTCTAGTGGATTGTAGGGTAATAGAGTTGAAAATTATTGTATGGGACTCGACTTGACAAATAATTTATTACTGTTGGGTTTTCAAGTACCAACCGTACCCATTCTCTCCTATGACTCTCATTAAATATTAAGAAGAGAAGATGGTTATGTGAATTATTAAGCTTCTGAACATTTCTAAACCACCGCGGGAGCTTTTTGTCGCTATATCACAATTCTTGGGACCTGTGAATATGAACCGTTCTAAATTTAGAAAGAAAATCTTGTTTTCATAATTTTAGAAATTTCAAAAAAGTGGATTAGTACTTGGTTCTGTTTAAAACGGTCTGAGGTTTTAGATATTGTTTGCCTAAAACTAAACGTTGGAAATTGGGTAAATGTAATAGAAAAGACAAAATAGTTCACTTTGATAAATTTACTGTTCACCTGGGAATTCAAGGATCCTAACTTTCACGAACTTTTGCCGTCATTATCATTGTACTAAAAGTAGATTAGTACCTACTTGGTTCTGTTTAAAACGGTCTGAGGTTTTAGATATTGTTTGCCTAAAAATAAACGTTGGAAATTGGGTAAATGTAATAGAAAAGACAAAATAAAAATAGTTCACTTTGATAAATTTACTGTTCACCTGGGAATTCAAGGATCCTAACTTTCACGAACTTTTGCCGTCATTATCATTGTACGTAATTTCCATTTCGTGGGATTTGAATTCGAATAAATCCCGATCCCACGACTTCATATTATCATTCTAAATACTCTGATAGATTCATAATATGATCGCATAATAAACAAAATTTAAATCAAAAGAGGGGTACGTATATATTTTTGTTCGAAAAAATAATAAAGGGGTGGGAGAGTAGCTTTCAGGGATATAAACTGAAAGCATCTCTGGGAAATCTGGGAATCCTGTGGAACAATCACCGTGTGAACAATTATGAGCTTTACATAAAACCCGCGATATAACCCTAGGGTAATAAATTGAAATAGGGGGGATTACGCCCTCTGATGACTCCTACAAATTGAACTTGTTATTTCACCTCGATTTTAGTTTGTATATTCGAATAGCAATTAGAACAGAAAATAAGTACTTTTAATCCAATAATTACCCATTTTACTTCAGTAGTAGATCGAGGAACTCGTATGGAAAAATTGGAAAATAAGACGAAGACGTGTGCTCGGTCATTGAAAGCATGTACTCGTATAAAAGATTATCAGTCAAATTTAGGTAGAATGAAAGATAAAGAGTACCTATTAGTGCAAGGTGTAATCATACGAATATGTAGGTGTCGTGCTGGCATGACTGCATGCAACTTTCATGAAGATTGTTTGTCTCTTGAATTTGCCACTGATTACTTCTTCATTGATTCCAGAATTTATAATGTTTGTAGAGATCACCAGAAGGTTGAGTTGAAGTAAAAGTAGTAATACCAAGTGTAATTATTAACTACGATTCTGAATTTTATTATTGTCTTTTCTATTCATTATTTGTTTTATTCCCACGGTTTTGGTAAGGTGCTCTGGGTTCATGCAGCATCATCAACTCTTGTCTATCCTCACCAGATATTTGATGTCAATTCAGTGACCAATTCGATACACAAGATATATTCTACTCCACAACATTTCATGTTTCATTATCATTAGACAAGAGGACTCGTACATTATGGAAGCAAGTTCAAATGACAATAATCAATTTTGTCATCGGTTCTATTTGGGGTTAATTAATGAGTCGACGAGGCCAGATATTTGATGTCAATTCAGTGACCAATTCGATACACAAGATATATTCTACTCCACAACATTTCATGTTTCATTAGACAACAGGACTCGTACATTATGGAAGCAAGTTCAAATGACAATAATCAATTTTGTCATCGGTTCTATTTGGGGTTAATTAATGAGTCGACGAGTTTGCCTGACATTAAACACTAGACATATTGGCATGAGATGAAGATGTATTATTTAACGAACGGAAGTTTTCTTGTTATTTATGAAGATTTATTTCCTTTGTTCACAGGTATGGATGCCTTGGCTTATGATCCGTCTAAATTTGCAATGGACTATCACAATATCGGATTTAGAGAATGTGCTGCGAAAACACTAGACATATTGGCATGAGATGAAGATGTATTATTTAACGGACGGAAGTTTTCTTGTTATTTATGAAGATTTATTTCTTTTGTTCACAGGTATGGATGCCTTGGCTTATGATCCGTCTAAATTTGCAATGGACTATCACAATATCGGATTTAGAGAATGTGCTGCGCCCGTCTGGAGACTGTCGCAAAAGTTAACAACCCCATGCTATGATGGCATGACTCTAGTGTATAATGGTCAGATGAGTGGACCACTTGAACATAAGTGTCCACTGAAACACAATAGTCAACAATATCTGGAATGGCTTTTCAATTATTGTTCCCCGAAGACCCCTTTGTTTTTAATTACAATAATGATCTAGTGTATAATGGTCAGATGAGTGGACCACTTGAACACTTATGTTCACTTATGTTCCACTGAAACACAATAGTCAACAATATCTGGAATGGCTTTTCAATTATTGTTCCCCGAAGACCCCTTTGTTTTTAATTACAATAATGTTTTTTTTTCCTCTTTGTTGTAGTTTACAACAAACGTAGGTAGATGTCGAAGCCTCTGAGTGACTTGATAATCGAGCTGGGATTCAAAAAGTGGTACGCATCAAAAACTCACTAACCAGCTAGGACCATTTATTAGGTTCACTTGTAATGCAAAATAATTGGTATAGGTACTCATATGTATTTCAAGAGGATTATACTTGTCTCTCACAATCTCCTATGGCTGTACGTATTATTTTCATGACGAAAAATTTCAATTTCGACCGATACTCCTGTCAAAATTGTCAAAAATTACAATTGAATTAATATTTCCCCAACATCGAGGACGATATTTTTTTCGGAAAATTATTATCAAATTCGGCCGCGTGCCCTCGATTTTTCCATTTTCATGAGAACGTGTGCTAGAAAGTGGTTCCCACGTGTCGGTATATTACAATGTTTTCCCCTCCACCTCTTTTAAATGCCCCTCTCCTCCCCTCAGATGGGATAAAAGGAAAAGTCCATAAATACTCTTCAATGAAAAATAATAACATCCATGTACATTAAAATATTATTGGGGTGAAAAATTCACAGTACACGATTTTTATTTTTCAATCATTATTATTTTTAAATGGCCTTTCAGTTCGATGTGGCCAGAAATCGAGATCCTCTGTTTGAAAATGTAGATATTATTTAAAGTCAAAAGTTCTGTGATATCGTTTAGGTAGTTAGGTACAGTAACGGACTTCTGTTCATAAATATTAAAGTTTTTGAATTATGTGAGGATAGTGTTCTTCATTATCCTCAGAATAATACACTTGAACACGCGGGAGTATTGGCGTCTCCACCAATACTATGTTTTTCTTCCTCGGTATATTTTTTCAGCAAATCAAAAAGCTCTTTTAGTAGGTAACTAACAATAGGGAAAAATTACTTTTTCTTCCCGTACAAACCTATACCTAATATTATACGTCAAAGTTCAACCAAGAGAAGAGTTCAATTACAGGAAAAGGTTTCCTGCAGGCTCTGTGAATTCATTCGAAATGATGTGATTCTGATTACTCTCACATATGCAGTGAAAGGTCTGCTCAAAGTTAAAGTTTCCTGACAAGTTGTAAACATCAAAGTGTGGGAGAGACGCGTGTTCTGACTTTCAACTACTGTCGTACTTTTCGTGGGAAACTATCAAACTTTCGATGAAATCCGAACCGCGCCCTCATTGGTCCATTTTTCGCGAGGGAGGGTCCTAGTTTTCTGATAATCGTGTTATCAAAAACCCCGGGCTAAATGTTCTAATCAGTTGGACATCAGTAGTCGTTGTGACATTCTTGTTCGTGGTGTTTACTATGGAAACGTTTACGAAGAAAGTTGCTCGGTCCATTTGTTGTGTGACGAAGAAGCATGTGAAACGGGTAAGCTTGATTTGATTGACCTATATTGGTTTTATTCTTGGGGTAGTTTACTCTAGACTTGGGATACTGTGGGGGTGGGTAATTGTTGTGTCTATGAGATGAGATCAAACACAACAAACTGTTACTTCTACTACTTAATATGGGTAAATTTTACATACCTATGTACTCGAAAATATTATTTCTATTAAAAAGACATACATAATTATTTCATTTATTTCAGTCTACTGGCATTTTCTATTCATAATTACTCGTATTATTTAATTTAGAGTATCAGGGTTCGCTCATTAAGTATTATAATTTTAGAAACCTCATTAACATTATAATGAGAGTATTAAACGTGGAAAGTATGTTGGTATTATTTTCGGATTAAAATTGCATGACGGAGGCATTTGTGATATAATTATAGCAAGAATTTTCGCCATTAGATATTGGATATTCATATTCTTTTTCACCTTGAATGGAATTTCACTAATTTTTGTTAATTTTTTGCTAGGTACCTATGTCCTTTATTTTAATAGAGAACATCAAGACATATGATTTTATTGTCCACTGATTTTGAACAATCAGACATACATATGTACATATTCCAATTTTTCCTAACTTGTAGGTATATTAGGTTCCCTGTGTATACTTTACTTTCTAACATTCATAAATGTTTTCATTTATCAAAGAGTGAATATTATTTCGAATGAAAAAGCTACTCTTACTTCCTACTATCTTTCTCAAAAAAAAAAAAAACTTTGTCCTTTTTACTCGCACTCTATTTTCTTCCGCAATACCTACTTCATATCTCGTCTTTTGTTCTAGATCCTTTGTTTTAAGTGTTTTAACATCTTTGTCTGAATTTTCCTCCCTCCCCCTGTCGAACACGCTTTTGACGTACATACAGGCGTTAGGTAGGTACTCGAGTTCTCAAGTACTCGATGTTGGGTTGAAAACTTTGCTCACAAATTAGACACAAAGAGACATTAAGACGATATAAAACCCATTATGAAGACATAGTGCTTTCGGTTTGGAGTTGCCTTGTCTTGGTAGCAAATTTATTGCTTCTTGTAAGCGACATCAGTGGGCAATTATTTAAACCAAGTACCGATAAGTACTTGTTTATAGGCTCGATTTACCTTGGAAATGTTAGAGGGAGTTTGGGAGAGAATGGACGATTTTTCTGGTGGGAATTGGTGTTTAATTTCTCGGTGGCGTGACCCCTACTCAAGACCCTCGCCTCGTAAACAGGAGGGTGCCGCTTCGATCCCAACCGCGGCGTGGAATTTTATCCTAATTATTTGCCAATTTGAGCTCATAATAATGAAGCTCAAAGGGTTAGGTGGTAGAGAATGCCTCTGGCGTATACCGCACCTATTGGTTACCTTCCTTTCAATTACTTTGTTAATTTGACAAAGCGACAAATGTAAAGCCTGTCGATTATAGCTTAAGGGCAAAAATGTTTTATAAAGTAGGCAATACAGTAAAACAATCTAGGATAGCAAAATATAGTAGCAGAGTACAAGCTTTTTCATTCCGTGTTGGAGTATACAACCCCTGATAATAAATAATGGAATCCGCAACTATGCAACATGAAATACACGTAGGTACTAGCGTTTGGAAAGTTTTCGCGTTTTTTACGAGGATTCGTGGCATGGAATTCCAAAGTATTTATTGCTTCCCGTGAAGTTTGGATTTATTTTCATAATGTTCCATATAACATTGAAAAATTTAGATTTATATCTGGTATTTCAAATGGTCAGGTAGATATATATCTACGCAGAAAAAAGGTAACAAGCAGGGCCCGTCCCTCCGGGAATTTTTTAGCCGGTAGTTTATTCGATCATGGTTAAAGAATACCTTTGTACCTACCTAATTATAAATTAGAAGATACATTGTACATGTGTCCTTATAATGTAACAGAAAATAGTATTGTCCATTAACGAACAGATTATATTCTTGTACTTCTCTTGAGAAGTCAAAAATATCAATAAACCCTTTTGCCTGATCAACTGATCATTGATTAGAAGATACATTGTACATGTGTCCTTATAATGTAACAGAAAATAGTATTATCCATTAACGAACAGATTATATTCTTGTACTTCTCTTGAGAAGTCAAAAATATCAATAAACCCTTTTGCCTGATCAACTGATCATTGACCCCTGTCGAACACGCTTTTGACGTACATACAGGCGTTAGGTAGGTACTCGAGTTCTCAAGTACTCGATGTTGGGTTGAAAACTTTGCTCACAAATTAGACACAAAGAGACATTAAGACGATATAAAACCCATTATGAAGACATAGTGCTTTCGGTTTGGAGTTGCCTTGTCTTGGTAGCAAATTTATTGCTTCTTGTAAGCGACATCAGTGGGCAATTATTTAAACCAAGTACCGATAAGTACTTGTTTATAGGCTCGATTTACCTTGGAAATGTTAGAGGGAGTTTGGGAGAGAATGGACGATTTTTCTGGTGGGAATTGGTGTTTAATTTCTCGGTGGCGTGACCCCTACTCAAGACCCTTACTACTTAACAGTCCGAAATTTGAGCGGTCAAGTTTCTATGATAATGAGCTCCACGAAATTTCACACCAAGTGAAAAATTTCAATTAGCAATACACTAAAATAAAAAAATACATAGTCTCGAGTTGAAAAATTCAAATGTTGAGCGTTTTACAATGGCTTATCGCTTTCCTATTCGCAACTACAAAGGCTGAAGTGTCTGAATATGTATAATCCAAGGTATTACAACACAGCGTGAATTTCAAACAATTTTTCAGCCCTTTTGTGTTCGAGGTATACAGAGACTTTTGAAAACTGCTGAACAACATCCTAGGTTGGCAACACAAAAGTTTTGTCGACACCATTTATGTGTAATAATCGTTATCGAGGTATGTATGTAGTATGAGTATGACCTATATACCTTACGACCTATTTACTTGTGGTTATCTTGGTCATTATGCTTTATTAACCTTATGGTGGTATTAGAACCAGCTTTTGTGTAGAGGCCTTTGACCTATTTACCTTACGACCTATTTACTTGTGGTTATCTTGGTCATTATGCTTTATTAACCTTATGGTGGTATTAGAACCAGCTTTTGTGTAGAGGACAAATTTACATCATGTTCCAGCTGAAAATTGAATTTTTCGTTACCTTAGCTATTTTTCTTATTTCATTTTTCCTTGAACAAATGAATCCAATTTCCAGTCACGTGATCACAGTATTGTGGGGCGGCTTCCAGACATATTTTAACAATATTTTCTCGGTGGCGTCTCGTGTTTTAGTGGAACTTTTTTTTGGGTTTGAAAAATCTATGGAATTACACCTCATGAGCCGTTTTACCATCTCACATTGTTACAAAAAACAAACATTATTATATCTGTGCAAATTATTAAAGGAGGTTTTGACAAATGGCCGACCGCGAACGTCCGTCTCTTTGAATAGTTCATTTGAAGGCACGTGTTCGTTGTTTAGTCAGGCAGAAATAAAAGGATTGTTGAATACTAAGAGGCGATTGGTACCAGACAGATTAGTACACAAAAAGCAGAAACACTAATAAAATAAATTAGAAACAAATGAAAATTGTTTTCATTTCTGACTTTACCGAACCCTTTTGAAATACGTCTGAATATTCAAATGATGTGCATGTCGAATGCCTCCGCTTTTAATTGCAGTTGAATTCAATGCGCGCTTTCATTTCATCTTGATATTTTTGAAATCCCAATGAAAATGTTAATGAATGCAATTATTGTTTAATTGTATTGCTTTAGTCTGGGTTTATAATTGCTCTTATTCTTCTTGAATGAAAATTTTCAAGAGGGTGGTGAGAATGTTTAGATTGTTTAGTGGTTATGCTTTTTCTGACATTCGGTTTTTGGCTCCAAACTGAAAAACTGTTTTGAAACTTTCACTTGAAGTAATGAAACACAGTTAAGTTAAGTCGATACAATAACAAAGAAACCCATAATGAAGAGATTTGTTGTGGGGTAGAAATAACTGTTGAACAACATAAAATAGATAACTCACGTTAATTAAAATCATGTGAATTGGCGTCTCCACTATTCCACTCGATCGCGTCTTGTAAAAGAAGAAACTTTAGTGCAAGACGAAATGAAAATACAAAAGTAGATAGAATACGAGTAGATATGTAGGTATGTACTTTCTGAAACTTAACTTCCACTTGCTTATGAATTTGAGTACCTATACCAATTATTTTGCATTACAAGTGAACCTAATAAATGGTCCTAGCTGGTTAGTGAGTTTTTGATGCGTACCACTTTTTGAATCCCAGCTCGATTATCAAGTCACTCAGAGGATTCGACATCTACCTACGTTTGTTGTAAACTACAACAAAGAGGAAAAAAACAAGTTTTTGGTCAGCTGTTGATTGAACCTCAATACTTACTCATTAGCTCATGTCCTAGTTGAAAGTATTGACTAATGTGAACCCGGTTAAACATACCTAATAATCAATTTGGACTAAACACCTCCATTAAGTGTGTTTGAAGGTTGAAGAGCGCTCTCTTAGCTAATTGAAACAAAGGCGAAAAAAGAAGAAGCTTTCCCTTGATTTCGGCACTCAACATTTCAAGTCCCATTGCCTTCCATCGAAAAACAAATCTCTAGAAACATCTTTGCTGACGGAACCCCTACAGAGCACGTTTTCCCAAGAAGAATACGAGGAAAATATTGAGAAGTAACTAATTAAATAATAATACAAATTTATGCGCTAAGCTACTCTTGGGTTTTTGCTGACTGCTAAAGTTACGACTTTGAGTATAATGCGGAGGTCTCGAGAGAATAAGCTGCCGTTGTGTGCAAACATACGAACAGAGTCTTGCTGTGTGGGGCGAAATTATTTGTATTGAATTACCATATTACATCAGCATTTGTAGTAAAATTATCTGCTGCGCTTTTTATCAATATTTGTTTATGTGAAAATCCATTTTATAGGAATCATATTAAATATAAATTTATAACCCTTTAAGATTGATTCTCAAGGATATTAGGCTGAGCAGATAATGGTTTGAAACATGAAAATTGTCTTTTGTTCCTAATCTTTCGACATCGACCAGTGCAATATCCAGTATTCATATCAGCATTTGTAATAAAATTATCTGCTGCGCTTTTTATCAATATTTGTTTATGTGAAAATCCATTTTACAGGAATCATATTAAACATAAATTTATAACCCTTTAAGATTGATTCTCAAGGATATTAAGCTGAGCAGATAATGGTTTGAAACATGAAAATTGTCTTTTGTTCCTAATTAGGCTGAGCAGATAATGGTTTGAAACATGAAAATTGTCTTTTGTTCCTAATCTTTCGACATCGACCAGTGCAATATCCAGTATTCATCAAGGAAATGGCTTTCTGTTATAAAACCTATTCGGATCAGGTCAATATTCTAAATTCGTGCAAGTGCAAGAGCCATTTTAAAACGCCGAACGCAAAGTAAAATCTTGAAAGATTCAAATGCTGATGACTCCTCCGGGACCAGAACAATCGTTAGAACGGTCGAACTTTTACAAAATAAAACAAAAGATACTTTAAAATGACCCGAATGTATGCCTATGTGGACAAATTAGAAAAATTCGTGTAATCGTGTAAAATTAATCAGGGACTAGCACTGTTCACTTGTTGGGATTTAATGAGATTAAAGTCAAGAGAATAGGAGGGGTTTTAGAAGTTTTGTTGTATTTTGGAACACCGGCGGGATGTATATGCGGAATTGAAACACGCTTCAGACATGCAACCTGGGAGTTGTAGTCAATACAGGAAGAAAGTAACATACAGGATTTGACTCAATCCTTTTCCGCCACACGCGATAGGACGGAGATGAATTGTGAAGTGAAATCAAGAAAATTGAAATTTAGGGTTTCAAAAAACTAACATAAAAGAGAATAACGTTTTTAGATTGTAAAGCTGTAACGTTCGTGAGTTAGGATTGCATAGGTACTTACATGCTTAGAAATTCAAACAAAAACCTTAAAATGTCAACATGGTTCACGGAAATTTTTTCCTGCGGTCTTTTGGAAAATCCAGTAGCTTCGTTTACAATTCAAGCACGCACACTTGTCTATTTTCTATTGAACTATCACGACTTTATTGATGAGTAAAATAGGAAAGGGGGAGGGGCATCTGCTCATGTTGATAATTAGGTTTGATTTATTGCAGATCTGGTGTTCTCCTGTGTACCAATTAAAATTTTAAATTCAAATTTTCTTGGTGAAAATAACAAGAGAGAAAGGAGAAGACGGAAACTTTGGGCAAAAGAGAATAAATTGAGCTGTCAATACATGATGGATGGTTGTTCATTATGCGGTTATTGATTTAGCCATCAGGTTGTGTGATTTCTAAATTAATTATTTTCCATATAAGTGGGCCAAAGTTGGTAAATTGGAAGCGATTTTCCACTTTAGATAGGATTAAGAAAGGACAAAGCGGATAGATAGTTTAGCCAAAGTTAATTCATAAGCAAGTGGAAGTTAAGTTTCAGAAAGTACATACCTACATATCTACTCGTATTCTATCTACTTTTGTATTTTCATTTCGTCTTGCACTAAAGTTTCTTCTTTTACAAGACGCGATCGAGTGGAATAGTGGAGACGCCAATTCACATGATTTTAATTAACGTGAGTTATCTATTTTATGTTGTTCAACAGTTATTTCTACCCCACAACAAATCTCTTCATTATGGGTTTCTTTGTTATTGTATCGACTTAACTTAACTGTGTTTCATTACTTCAAGTGAAAGTTTCAAAACAGTTTTTCAGTTTGGAGCCAAAAACCGAATGTCAGAAAAAGCATAACCACTAAACAATCTAAACATTCTCACCACCCTCTTGAAAATTTTCATTCAAGAAGAATAAGAGCAATTATAAACCCAGACTAAAGCAATACAATTAAACAATAATTGCATTCATTAACATTTTCATTGGGATATGGATTTCAAAGATATCAATATGAAATGAAAGCGCGCATTGAATTCAACTGCAATTAAAAGCGGAGGCATTCGACATGCACATCATTTGAATATTCAGACGTATTTCAAAAGGGTTCGGTAAAGTCAGAAATGAAAACAATTTTCATTTGTTCAAGGAAAAATGAAATAAGAAAAATAGCTAAGGTAACGAAAAATTCAATTTTCAGCTGGAACATGATGTAAATTTGTAGATTTGCAACGTTTGCGACTAGCTACTTAATATTCAAGTACAGGTTTAACTTAAATTGAAAGTACGTGTGTACTGTGTACAAATAGGTACGTCCCTTGTGAATGAAATAGGACGTATGAAGAATACCAGAAAGAATTTCAATTTCCCATGGTGTTTGTTGTGGGAGTGATGTACGTAGAAAAATTGATGTACATAAATCTAATGATGGCATTTGGATACAGCCACGAATATTTTTATGTACGGTCTGCACTTTTGCAGAGTGGTGGCAGTTGGACCTTTGGGAACAATCGTTAGTAATAAAATTAAAGAATCCAAGCAAAAACCAAGTAAAGTAGGACTATTTTTGAAAAGACATAAATAATTTATTTTGCATTGGCAAATTTTGAGTTGTACCGCATATGGCCCAATATCATATAGCGAGATGTAGAGGGCCATTAAATTTTACAATGTGCAAATTAAAGATAAATTTGAAAATTTCAATATTCACTCATTTATCAAAAATAACATCATAAGCACTTCATATCTGTCACTGTTATTAATGAAAATAAAACATTCCAAGTTAATCGAGCGATGAGAAAGAAGGCAGTGTTGTGATGTCCCCTCGCCAAAACACAGAAACAATAGGAAAATTTGTAATCGCCGGAGCAGTGGTCAGCGATGGAAACGCTTGGTGAACATTTATTTGAAACAGCACACATCGTGCTCAATATTGACTTGATTATACTTTTATTAGTTTTATTCTAAGAATATGAAATTATACGACTTAAATTAAATTAAATTAAACTATAGGACTTAAATTAAACTATAGGAACGTAGGTATTAGGTTGCCTTTGAAACATTCAAATTTAATTTTCCAAGGCCCATCAGGACAGATTGCATAGAAAGTAGATCTTAGGCTTTTTTTACTGCCATTAGGCCATTAAACTAATTAAAGGAACGTACCTATGTATACGTACATAATTATAAAGCTACCTACAATAATTAAAACTCTGGAAAGCTTTGCTCACAGAGACTTCTTTTAATCTCCACAATAAGAATATGAAATTATACGACTTAAATTAAATTAAATTAAACTATAGGACTTAAATTAAACTATAGGAACGTAGGTATTAGGTTGCCTTTGAAACAAAATATCCGTGAATAAGTATTTTCCAAAAGATACCTATAGGTATTATTTAGCTGTTCCGTTCATCCATTAATACAAAAGTTTCCAAAAATGTCATGGCTAAATTTAGAAACAGGTATAAAGAAAATGAAATCCAGGCACTCAGGCAGTGATATCTGTGTCTTGAAGCTTGACGAATTTTGAGAAAACACAAGTGTTTCTAACCGCATTGTTTTTGAAGCAGCATTCAGTGTTTTCCTTTTTTCCAAGGAAGAACTCTGGGTCAAATTTCAACAAAACAAGCTTTTCAAGTTAAAAAAAAAAAAAAAATAATCAAACATGGAAAACCCTTTTGAATATTCATGGATTACAAAAAGGTTCTGAATGTTGGAAGGTTGACAAAAAAAAAGGAAAAAACAAAGGATACGGTTGATAAGAGAGGAAGCAGGATACAGGACAACAACAACAACACGGGATCATGCAGAATATTTGCATTAAGCTCTCAGAGTGGTCACAAGCTTCGAAACAAAACACATTTCCTACTTTTTTCCATCTATAAGTAGCTACACATGCAACAGGGTGACTAAAAAACAAACGAAGGGTCTCCCTGACAGCCTTGGACCTAGTCTGAAGAAGGGAGGGGTGAAAATCTAAAAAAAAGTAAAAATGAGCAGTACTTTATGTACTATGTAATTTTTTTGACACAATTTTCTTTATCATACGTACATAAGCTGAGTGTGAGATTTCAATGGAAATGGAAACATACGTTTGTGAGCTTTTGTTTCTGTAACTTACAACAACTGATTCCTTTACGTCTTAAGTTTTTAGTCAAAAGTAAATAATTAGGGAGTGGAGAATTCCTGAGAAATTAACCTTTCCTCTTGTTGCTTTCCACTCAAATAGTGCTCACTTTGTTACGATACTATCTAGTGATATTGTAAAGCAAATGAGTAGCAAAATTTATCATCTACCCTATGGATAATTTTATGTGAGGGTTTGATGCGAAACATTATTGTAATTAAAAACAAAGGGGTCTTCGGGGAACAATAATTGAAAAGCCATTCCAGATATTGTTGACTATTGTGTTTTAGGACAGATTGCATAGAAAGTAGATCTTAGGCTTTTTTACTGCCATTAGGCCATTAAACTAATTAAAGGAACGTACCTATGTATAGTATGTATACGTACATAATTATAAAGCTACCTACAATAATTAAAACTCTGGAAAGCTTTGCTCACAGAGACTTCTTTTAATCTCCACAATTCCTTCCTTCTTGAAACTTGAAGTACCTATTTTCTCTTCTTCTTTTAATTCTCTCTGCAAAATGTTTCTTCCTTAAATTTTTTATTTACACTTTCTTGAAATTTCAAAGTCCAAATTCCATTTTCATCTGTGTAGTAAGAGAAATTCTAAAATAGAAAACAAGATGTTTAAAATAAATTTGACAAATAAAATAATTTTATTTCTTTATATAAACAAAAAATATCTTTGTATCAAAATTTAAAAGCATTACGTCGGTGGAAATGAAAATTACAAGGTACTTTAACTAATAGGATTCAGACTCTCTTGTCAAGATTGAGATTAATTTACTTATAATTACCTACCTACCTACCTACCTACCTTCTTTTTACATCAAAGTTCAGAAAGTTACGAGGCATGATATTAAGTTACAACGTCAAGTACCTAGGTAATTAGTAATTACATTAAAATAAATTTATGAAAATAGACTTTATTAAATACACTTTATTATATTAAAAATGGAAAAAGACTAGATGCAGAATTTTATAACAACCAAAATAATTTTTATAGTAATCTAAAAAATATATTTCTAAAAACAACTTTTATATACGAAACGATTTTATCGTGTTTTACAGTTCATGTACAAAAGTTACCAAAGATTCTCAAGCATCATTGTTTTTCCAAACCTGTCATGAAAGTTGGAATACAAATCTAAGACGACCTACACGGCAGTACAAGTTAATCACAGACAATTTCGTAATGCTTCATTCAGTAAGCAACTTCAGCACCCCATGGCCTGTAAGGCTGCTTCATTTGCGAAGACAGAGGTGTGTTATTACTTCCATCTTGATTGGCATTATGATCATAATGTTGATGAGGATGATGTTGGGGGTGATAAGATTGCATGTGAGGGTTGTAGGTGCCTTGATGATGGTAACTAACAGCACTAACTGTGGTCAGGGGAGTCAGTGTTGATGGGGTATTTACAGATGATGAAGCTGGAGGTGAAGTCTCACAGGAATTGTTGGTGTTTGAAGATTCATAGGATGAGTTGACAGAGCTGGAAGTGTCATGGCTAGGCATTAGATGTCCACTGAGTGGGGAGACAGGAGGATGAGGATAGTTAGTAGGGTTCGATATAGTAGGAGTACTTGTGGCACTATACCAAGGTGTGGTGGTTGATTGGGTAGGTTGCTTGGTGGCCAGTTCTCTCTGAGCGGCAAAACATTGCAAATGAGACATCAGACGAAGTCTTAGAGGATCTTGGATGTCAAATCCTTCCACAGTAACAAGATAGCGTGCGACCTCCGCAGCACATTCTCTAAATCCGATATTGTGATAGTCCATTGCAAATTTAGACGGATCATAAGCCAAGGCATCCATACCTGTGAACAAAAGAAATAAATTCATTTAAAAAACAAAATTTACAAAAGAAACTATTGACCCAATAATACACAAAAAAAGATGATGAAAAGGAACAGGTGACCCCGATACCGATGGGATCCTGTATAACCAATTAATGAAAGTCAAGAAGCCGGAACTTGAAGATGATGAAAAGGAACAGGTGACCCCGATACCGATGGGATCCTGTATAACCAATTAATGAAAGTCAAGAAGCCGGAACTTGACACCATGGGAAATTGAAATTCTTTCTGGTATTCTTCATACGTCCTATTTCATTCACAAGGGACGTACCTATTTGTACACAGTACACACGTACTTTCAATTTAAGTTAAACCTGTACTTGAATATTAAGTAGCTAGTCGCAAACGTTGCAAATCTACAAATTTACATCATGTTCCAGCTGAAAATTGAATTTTTCGTTACCTTAGCTATTTTTCTTATTTCATTTTTCCTTGAACAAATGAACATATGATTTTATTGTCCACCGATTTTGAACAATCAGACATACATATTCCAATTTTTCCTAACTTGTAGGTATATTAGGTTGCCTGTGTATACTTTACTTTCTAACATTCATAAATGTTTTTATTTATCAAAGAGTGAATATTATTTCGAATGCAAAAGCTACTCTTACTTCCTACTATCTTTCTCATAAAATGAAAAATTACTTTGTCTTTTTTACTCGCACTCTATTTTCTTCCGCAATACCTACTTCATATCTCGTCTTTTGTTCTAGATCCTTTGTTTTAAGTGTTTTAACATCTTTGTCTGAATTTTCCTCCCTCACCCTGTCGAAGTCGAACACGCTTTTGACGTACATACTTACAGGCGTTAGGTACTCGAGTTCTCAAGTACTCGATGTTAGGTTGAAAACTTTGCTCACAAATTAGACACATTAAGACGATATAAAACCCATTATGAAGACATAGTGCTTTCGGTTTGGAGTTGCCTTGTCTTGGTAGCAAATTTATTGCTTCTTGTAAGCGACATCAGTGGGCAATTATTTAAACCAAGTACCGATAAGTACTTATTTATAGGCTCGATTTCCCTTGGAAATATTAGAGGGAGTTTGGGAGAGAATGGACGATTTTTCTGGTGGGAATTGGTGTTTAATTTCTCGGTGGCGTGACCCCTAC
>NW_007378140.1:0-6237 GCF_000475195.1 Diaphorina citri
GTATCCATTTCTATATATAACTTAAGTAAAAAGTATTTACAAAGGATGTCAAAATTAAATAAATTAATTAATAATGATTTTTTTTCTTTACTTTTTCCGATATTTGTTATTTTTGTTGCCTTCATTTATTTCTGTTCCAAAATCCAAATTAATATTTGAATTTAGTGGATGTGTCACATTTTCCTTATTCTTTTCCCGTCCCTTTCTCTCAGCCTGAACCCGGACCTGTGCGTTGACTGCGATGTGATAGTTACCCCATTCATCATTCCATATTCGTACCTGTCTGACGTTGGATCTTGAAGCACTTAATTGAAAGTCGGAGTGAAAGTGTTAAGGATAGTTCGGGTTTGATGAAGAGTGCTGTAATGTTGGAGACTGGAAGAGAAGTTTCGCACAAACTGGCTCATCGACTAGAGATCCACCACGGTGCATTGCCTACTATAGCCAAACTCTATCTTTGGTCCAGATTACGAGTATATGTCTCCAGAATCAGTAAGACCTATTCTGCACTAAAAAATAAAAAAGCCAGCCTAGTTACGTTGGAGAGTAGCGCGTCTGTCTGGTAAGCGCAGGGTCGCGGGTTCAAGTCCCGCCCGGGGGCGGATTTTATCCTGAACAGATATCGTTCGTTTTCGGAACTGCTAGCTTTCTCCTATCCTGTCTTCGTTCTCTGTTCGTTTTCGGGACGATTAGACCTTAGCAGTTACAATTCCCTCTATCAAACCTCTTAAAAAATGAATGAAAATGCATCGCCTACGAAGATGAAGACAACTGTAGTTGGGTGGCAGAGATTGCCTCACCTCAGGTAATGATGCACTAAACAGTCCAGTTACTGGCCTCCCCCCTGAAATATTTGCTTTCTGTCACATAGCTTATTGAAGTCCACACATAGTCGACGCCGTCAATCGACAAGGTGAAGAGGTGAATCTATGTTGTCGAGGCAGTGTACGGTTTCAGTCAACGTTGATCGACGGGGTCGGCCTATGGACACAGTTTTAGGATTACCAATATTCAAATCCATCCCATAGAGTCCATAGACTCAGCAGGCAAAAAAGAGCTCAGAGGCTTACAGAAATCACAAAAAGTACCTACGCGTCTGATTCATCATAACAATTAGACAAGTGCATCGTTACAACACCATCTTTAAAATCAAAGATAAGATATGATTAGAATAAGAAAACAATATTCAAATGCATGACTATGGAGATGAGACTAAGATAATTCTAAGAATAATTCCAAGTACATGAGAAAGTGTAGGTCTTACACTAGGATTATTAGCCTTATACCGGGATTGGTAGGTATCTTCTACTGACTACAATATTTTCTACTTGTAAGTACTTAGCAAGGTAGGTATTTCACCTCTAATATGTTTAACACATATGTTTAATTACAGGTAGGTATTATTTTCTTATCAAAGGAAAAATACCACCTTGTAAAAATATAAAAAAAAAAATCATAACCATGTTTCAAACTTTTGACTTTGGACCAAAATCAATATCTCATCCCGAGAAGGACTTTAACTAAATACCAATGAAAACTATTTATATCTATCAGATTAGACATTAGACTATACGTAGGTACTTGGGTACTTTCGTAGGTACTAGGAACTTAGATACGTAGGTACTTTCAGTCCTATGCGAGCAGTATAAATAAGCACTATTATTATTATCATTATTATTATTATACGGGTAGATGGGACGTATACTGTAATTCAAACATGAAAAGAAATAAACGTAGAAGATATATGCTTTTTATCTTATAAATGATCAGTAATTTAGTGAGTAATGTTTTAGTCCTTATTGAATGCTATTTTATTAACAGAGGGCAAGTATTGAGTTCCAAGTAAGCATCCTACCTTGAAGAGAAATATTGTTCATCATTGGGTTTTAAGGTTAAGATATTCACATACGAATAGGTATACGTCCATCCGTAAAGTTTTTATTAAATTGATGAACTTGGCAGACAGCACAAGGTATCTTCTACTTTAATGCCTAATTTCCTGAACAAGAACTTGATGTGTGGTGGAAAAAGCTTCAGCCCTAGGCCTCTCAGACGGCCTGACAGATCTAGGTCTCAAGCTTTTTCAGACTGTCTGACGTGAGTGGCGGGCATAAAATTAAAATTAATTAAAAATATCCAGCTCAAGTTCAATTTGGATTAAAATAATTTTAATTTTTTCTCACGTTTTCTCCCTTTCCACAGGATATTTTCCAGCCGTTCTTCAGTTTTTCATCCTAACAAAAAAATATGGATTAATGAGGAATCCCCCATTTGAAATGCATTTAACAATGTTTACAAGTCTGTCTGTAGGCGCTAACAATATATTCTCATAATTAAAAACAACTCTATAATAAATATTAATAATAAAAAAAAACAACTTAATCTAAATTCTAAAAGATCCTACGAAGAGTACTCAGTACCCTAAGTAAGTATACTAAGTTACTAAGTACCCAACTTACCCAAGTCCAATGAATTCTACAAAAACAACACCAAAAACATTCTCTATCGTGGGATGAATTTAAAATTGGAGTCGTAAAAGGGAAATAATCAATTATTCCACTTTGGTATGTTTCTCACTTACCACTCTAATATATATTATGATTACTAGTACCTTTCCTATGCTGTAATTGGCGGTTATGCGAATTCTCTAATAAAATTACAGGTTCCTTCCTCTTGTATCTTCAACATACCTTGGAATTTGCCTAGTTGATTCTTTCCTCCTCTCATTATTCCATTTGGGCTCCGTAATCCAGTGGTTTGGGAATCGGTCCCAGAAGTGACATGAAAATTTTGTAGGTATAGATAGGTAAATAAATATCAAGGGCCAGCCTAGTTAGCTTGGTTGGTAGCGCGTCTGCCTTGTAGGCGCTAGGCCGCGGGTTCGATTCCCGCCCGTGGCGGATTTTATCGTGATGGGATAATGTTCGTTCTCGGAACGGCTGGCTTTCTCCTATCCTGTCTTCCTTCTCTCTTCGATTTCGGGAACAACTTAATCTAAATTCTAAAAGATCCTACTAAGAGTACTAAGTACCTAAGTAAGTATACTAAGTACCCAACTTAGCCAAGTCCAATGAATTCTACAAAAACAACACCAAAAACATTCTCTATCGTGGGAAGAATCTAAAATTGGAGTCGTAAAAGGGAAATAATCCACTTTGGTATGTTTCTCACTTACCACTCTAATATGATTACTAGTACCTTTCCTATGCTGTAATTGGCGGTTATGCGAATTGTCTAATAAAATTACAGGTTCCTCTTGTATCTTCAACATACCTTGGAATTTGCCTAGTTGATTCTTTCCTCCTCTCATTATTCCATTTGGGCTCCGTAATCCAGTGAAAATCACATTACGAAGGATAGGTAATTTGGTTCTGGACGTCATGCTCATTCAACCAATGAAGAAATGGTTCCCTCAGCAAGAGAATTTTACCTTTTGCTGGAGGCTTATTTCTTCTACCATTGGGTAGTTATTTGGGTAGGATGCATTGTGAAAAGATAAGTAGGTAGGTAGGTACCTATACATATTTACAAGTATAAGTACAGAATGTAGGTGAGGTCACTAAAAATATATCACTACAGAAACATTAGTAACCCACCCATTGATGTTAGTCATGGGGGTTTCGAGAACAGGATAATTATTACCATTGATTTATTTGCTCTGGACACCACAGAAACATTAGTAACCCACCCATTGATGTTAGTCATGGGGGTTTCGAGAACAGGATAATTATTACCATTGATTTATTTGCTCTGGACAACATGTGCAGAACCCACAAGTGGCACATTTGCAATAGTTGCCAGCATTGCAGATATACTGTCACAATATTGCACCTATTGGGACTGACAAATGATCAGGAGCAATTTTCTGATTTGTGAATCAACTAAATACTTCAAACGTAATCAGTTTTTTTATATATATACCTATAAAAAATAAATAGTATAAATACTTCTGTGGTTGTTACACCTGAAATGCGAATATGCTGGGTGCTGGGTAATAATAATTATTACAATGCAGTCAACACAAAACACAAGAATTTCTGGAATGATAGGAAAAACGAAATGTCTTTAAAGTTATAGTATAGGTAGGTACCTAGGTATTTCTCAATAATTAAAATTTCAATGAGGTCATCTACCAAATAGCTAAATGACATCTCCATCTACAAAAAATGGTCCAGTCAATAACATTTTACAAGATGTTTGAAGATGTTATCAGGCTGGTATCACAGTTTAGTCAACAACATGTTTGAAACAAGATCGAGGTAACCCACAAAGAGTCGCTTCTTGAACTTTGAGCCACAATACAGATTTAAATGAGGAAGATCTAGGATATTTCGGACAACTTAGATTTAAAATAAAACCAAGATACCATATTTATTAGCTGACAGAATGAGGTAGGTCCGAAACTCCGAATTTAACATACTCGTATGAATACTATCGCGGTTAGACTGGGTAGGCCTAATATTCCAACAAGTTCACAAATTTAGGAGATAACTTGACAACCTGTTAACCTTTTAACTAGTTAAGTGTCGGAGTTATGTCATTACACTAGTCAACTTCTTTATTCCAATAATATAAACTAGGACCCTATTTGCATAGGCCTAGAATCCTAAAAATGAAGAAGATCAAAATTCTAGTGAATTACGTAGGTAATACTAACGTACAATTTTGCCTACTTATAAATAGGTAGGTACCTACTTATGGTTTATAATGTCAAATTAAACGTATAAATAAAATCTGAATGTTCCTATTGGTTATATTTTTTTTAGAGGTTTGACAGAGAAACTGCTATGGTCTTATTGTCCCGAAAGCGAAGAGAGAAGGAAGACAGGATAGGAGAAAGCCAGCCGTTCCGAGAACGAACATTATCCCATCAGGATAAAAATGATAAAATCCGCCCCGGGCGGGAATCGAACCCGCGGCCTAGTGCTTACAAGGCAGACGCACTACCAACTAAGCTAACCAGGCTGGCCTATTGGTATAGTTCCTCTCTTGTACTTCTTGTCTTTAGAGAAGATTCCAAATAGGTCTGATCACATCTCTATATGTATACGAAACTTGGATAGATTCAGGTATTCGGCTTATATCTGCTGGTCGTAGTAGTAGGTTGGTATATTAGGTAAGTCCATGTCGGTATATATACGAATAGGTACTTCCCAGTTTTAATGACTTATTACCAGCAGGGGTAAAATTCTTCCGTGGAAAAACCTTGGAAAGAGACTTTCCCCTCATTTCCATCTCATAATGATAAAGGTTATATTCTTAGTATCTATCTGGTTTCTGGTGGGAGACACAACCTCAAAGAAAAACCTCACAAATATATACCCATTTGTTATTCATGTCAGTCCATGCACCTGATTCTTACACTCACAGAGAATGACGCGATGGATAAAACTGACTATTTGGTTATGTGGTTCTTCTTACAGGAATTTCTTTGCTGATATGTAACGTTAAAGGCATTGGTCGCAGTCAGTGTCTAAATCAAGTAGGACGATTTGCAGTTCTAAGACTGAAATCTGAAGAATCTGAAGCCCTCCCCGTCGAAAGTAGAACTTTAACTGTATACCTACGTTGATTCCTATTGTTGTCTTTCAATGGGTCTACAATCTCGCAGTCTAAAATTATGATCATGATTTCATTGAGGAAACTTGTTTAAATTCCTGCGATAGGTCAACTATAAATATTGACAGTAAGCATTGTATTTATTGATTATTGATATTAATTTTATCAATAAAAATAATCAATAAACATTTCAATAAAGATACTATAAGCGTGCCTGCTACATTTATCTAATGGCCCAAGTAGACCAATTTATTCAGGTAGGGCGATAGTTAATGAGTATAGTTATATAGAGGCGCTCAATAATTTGATTTTATTACATACAGGGTGTTGTGTTTGCTATCGTACATATTTTAGTAACACCTACCCTAAATAGTAATGTAGAGGCAGACTCTATGAGAAGAAACTTAAGTGGAACTTAGGGGTGCACTAAGGATGTAAGGATCAAAATGCAATACACTTTACAAAAGTGTTACAATATTACGACTAGGTATAGTTATAAATTTCGATCTTTCATTTGAGGGAAGGAAAAGAAGAGACAAAATAGGTACCAATATTGATTAGGATTAGCTACACTGTAAAATTACGGAATCAATGGAATTGACAAAACACCCCAATGCCAGGACTTCGAGCCAAAAAAAAAAAAAAAAAAAAACAAAAAAAATCTAATTTTTTTTTAAC
>NW_007378140.1:6426-78200 GCF_000475195.1 Diaphorina citri
TTTGGATTAGTGGATGTGCCATATTTTCTGCTTATTTGCATTCGTTCATTTCAGTCCGATAATTAATATCTATATTATTAGTGGATAAGAATCTATTAATTAGAAACTATTAGAATCTTATAAGTGGATGTCTCAGACTTCAAATTCTTCATACTCATTCTTCAGCGTATCTCATGAAAACGTATGGGATAATGCCAAGTTTAATTGTTTATACAGTGTTGCGGTAAGTTCATGGTCTACCAAGTCAGAGTTCACTAGATCGAGGTCACTCGAGTGTGATATAATTTTCAAAGTCTCTGAGAGCCAATAGATTCGCAATATTGACACTGATAGCTTAGGTAACATAATTATTATGATCTATGAATTCTATGAGAACAACTGTGAATTTTCTTTTGATCGAGTACATGCATCGCTTTAGGTACCTATACTTGTATGTAGGTATCTACCTACATGACGTACTGTTACATTCATGAAGGTCGGTTGTGTATAAAATGTTACAGTTTTATTAAGAGTGGGGTCTCTATGGTTTATTTTAGATCGAGCATGGTGAACGTCATTATGAAATTTGAAGAAAAAAAAAATAATAATAAGTATTTCCAATTTAAAAAAACTTAAAACTTATAAAAAGTATAAGCTTATAACTTATAACACATTTTGAGGAAGACATTTCCCATTCTAACGGATTTCGGCGTAATAGTTAATATAAAAGAAACAAAAATATTTAATATCACGTGTTTGAACGATCTTAAATCACAAGATAATAAAAATGCAAGATAAATATCCACGTAGATCTGATAGGCATTGTGATAACAGGTGGAACACGTAGCACGTAGTAAGTAACACGTAGCACAGACGTGACTATGGTGTGACCGGTCAAAATACGGCATGACCTATCTAGTGACATTGACTTTGAACGTAGCAACCCTATACAGAAGTACGTACTAAAGACCTACCAGTAACTATTGTATAATAGGTAGGTACTATGAACAATTTGTACACATACATAAGTATACATACATAATATAATTATTATTAGGACATTAGAGAGTGATCTGTGACTTGACACATAACTTTCCAGTTTCCACTCGTACAATCTCGTACTTATTTACATTTCTGCAATAAGTATTTTGGACATCGCGGACCATTAGGACCCATAAGTAATGGTGGTTCAGAATAATCACTTCAGATAGCGCATGATAAAGACAATCCGGAGTATCTAAGTATCAAGAGCTTTAAGTAGTAAATTATGCATCAAGTAGGTTCATGGTCTATAAGTGCGAGTAATTAACGTTTGTAGTGAAAATGAAAATAAATTACTCCGATCAGATAGGAAAACCACCTACAAGTAAGAAACCTTCAACAGACCATTGCTGGGTGTGTGAAAATGACGCATAGGTGGGAGATATCCAAGATAGAAATGTGCTTGGAGCAGTGATCCCCAAACTGGAGGCCGCGAAGGACTTTGAGGCCCCCTGGAAGATCACAATCTAGTAAAGGAGCCGTGGCACAATCACAAACGAAAACACTGAACATCGAAAATTTCGACCAAATACATACATTACTTTCCTTCCTATAGGAAAAGGAAAGTAAAAATCCACGTGGAAAAAAAGACCACGGAGCGGAGGCCTCGTAGAAAAAAAAAATGTTTGGGAACAGCTGTGCTTAGAGTAAAGACAGAGGTTTGCCCACTTCTTTACTGTAACAATACTACCACGACCAAAGTAATCCTCCAGCCACTTGAAGGAACTTCCAATTGTGGAAAAGAATGGATCCGTGCCCGGATGTATGAAGATGACAATAGGGTTGTCAAGAGATGGGTGTGCAACACTGGTGAATCCTTCATTGAACAAATATGGTATTTTATCACTGGGGATTCCCACTTTTCTTGTAAAGTCTAGCTAGTGGTCAAATGGTCACAAAAATATTCATTACGAAAGATGTTAAAAAAGTTCCGCAGCCTTGATCTTGAAAACTCACAGGTTTTGTTAGACTGTGACACAAAGAACAGAATTATGTAACCATATGGTATTTTATCACTGGAGATTCCCACTTTTCTTGTAAAGTCTAGCTAATGGTCAAATGGTCACAAAAATATTCATTGCGAAAGATGTTAAAAAAGTTCCGCAGCCTTGATCTTGAAAACTCACAGGTTTTGTTAGACTGTGACACAAAGAACAGAATTATGTAACAGGATTATTTCCAAGATGGGTAGGTATGTATTATGTATTATTAAAATTAGAGATCCACCAAAAGTTTCTAAAAAAGTATTCAAGAAACACACACTGATATCGAGATCGAAATCAGAAGTGATGTTAATTCATTAGATTAATGTCTTTACGGATAGAAGCTTTACCCAACGCTCCACACTCCAAGGAAAAGGAGTGAGAAGCTCTCTGAAAAGAAATAATAGTTTAGCAGGAATACTGTAATCTTTGTAAGTAGATTACTAGGTGCTCTACATGATTTATTTTCTGAAGTTGAACTATTAGTTAGCAGACCTGTAACTTCCAAAGAAGAGCCGCTAAAAGTAAAAGGAACATCCATAAACACATCATTAGGTAATATAAGTAGACACATACAATCTTATATTATAAGAACGAGATCCATTCACTCATTCACATTTCACAGTTCACATTTCACACACTGATCGCTCTATCTCTAGAACGTTATTACGAGTATTTGCAAACAATCTCTGCCATTAGTTACCAGATTTCTGGAACAAGATAAAGAGGCCAATGGTAAGTACTTAAGTGCCTACTTTGGCATTGTTAAGATCAATGGTAAGTAGATTGGCATCCATGTTAATGTTCTTTGCATGTTGAATACATCGATGGTTATGCTGGCACTTCGCTGTTTAGTGTTTTGTTTAGTGCGGTGTGTTTTGCATCGCTGATCTCGCGTGATTAATGGTTTTCATCTCGAGTTTCAAGTTCAGGAGTTTATTGAATAAACTCCGAACCATTTATCTTCATCCGAATACACTTGCTATCATTCAGTCTGTTTTCGTATGAACACCTTTCATCATCCATTTCAAGTGATCCTATATCTTCCTCATCTAGTTCTGTTAGAATTAGATGAATGTTCTCATTAGATCCAATGATGTTGAAATGATACCATTATGGCTAGAGTCATTAGCACCGAATGCATTTATGGTAGGTAATAGGTGCCTTCATTTCACAAGTAGGTATCAATAGGGGTATCATCTATTACAAATCGGAGTTAAACATTACAAAGAGGCATAAAAGTAGGTACTTACATGACTAGATTAATACTTATGCATCATACTATACTGACATTAAATGTATGCATAGTGGATGTGTCATTATCCAACAAGGACTCAAAATAATGAAATAAGTCTGCAATGATAAGAGGGTAAACTCATCCATTTATCTTCATCCGAATACACTTGCTATCATTCAGTCTGTTTTCGTATGAACACCTTTCATCATCCATTTCAAGTGTTTCTATATCTTCCTCATCTAGTTCTGTTAGATGAATGTTCTCATTAGATCCAATGATGTTGAAATGATACCATTATGGCTAGAGTCATTAGCACCGAATGCATTTATGGTAGGTAATAGGTGCCTTCATTTCACAAGTAGGTATCAATAGGGGTATCATCTATTACAAATCGGAGTTAAACATTACAAAGAGGCATAAAAGTAGGTACTTACATGACTAGATTAATACTTATGCATCATACTATACTGACATTAAAATTAAATGTATGCATAGTGGATGTGTCATTATCCAACAAGGACTCAAAATAATGAAATAAGTCTGCAATGATAAGAGGGTAAACTCATCTATGTGTAAGACGGTTAGATTACCGTTTTATATCCATACTGATTTATAATCGTAGGTATCTTGGTAATAAGATTTGACTCTTTGGTAAATTCATCAAACAGCGAACATTATGAAATAAGAAAATAGATACATATTACCCATGCTATCAGGTAGGTAACAGTACCTATATTGTTTACAGGTTGAGGTGAGGAGGAAAATTGTTGGGATTAACTTTGAAATTGAACTTTGAAATGGGTATGATAAGTATTATACGGTTAAATTACTACCTTGAATGAGAAAACTTATGCAAATACTACCACATACCTATGGTTGCATAGTAAGAAAATAGATACATATTACCCATGCTATCAGGTAGGTAACAGTACTTATATTGTTTACAGGTTGAGGTGAGGAGGAAAATTGTTGGGATTAACTTTGAAATTGAACTTTGAAATGGGTATGATAAGTATTATACGGTTAAATTACTACCTTGAATGAGAAAACTTATGCAAATACTACCACATACCTAGGTATAGAGGTATAGAGTTGCATATTTGCAAGGTAGGTACTTATTTACCTACTGAATACTTACCTACCTAGTAATTTTATTATACCTACAGCTATATCCAAGTAATAGTCGTTTATTTATCTACTGACTGTTGTACAATAAAGGGAACTGAAAAGGACTTTTCATTTTAAAAGGGTAATGCGATTCTACTATGTAGGTAAAATGGTTCATACATACTCGAAAGTATGCTACCTATAGCCACAGTATTAGGAACTCTATAGTTAGCATAAGTTGTAGATCTGAACAATCAGCACACGCCAAAACCAAGGAAGTACTTCGCAAACCCCAAACTGTCAAAACAATTCACAAATTCGACAAAATTCGCGTGCACTATTAACTGAACCCTTTATTATACAAGCCAGAAGACTAGAAGAGAGAGTGAAGTGTTGTTTTTTAAAACTGAAAGTTGATGTTCATCCAAATCGCACCTGTTTCAATTCTGAATTTGCCAAGACTAGCAATATCCATTGGTGGACCAAACAATGAGTACAGCTAAACCTTTCGAACCTTTGACACGAAAATAAAGAATATCAAAGTCAGTCTAAGTATTTATGACTGAAAGCAGGAATCTCTAATGATTCTAATGAGCGTGAAAGCTGAAGTAATTTGGAGTCTTCACCATTTGTTAAAATTCATGATAAATTTCATGTTTTCTCAATTTATACTATGAATGTTTCTATCTATTACCTTAATAATGTTTTATTTTAGTATAAAAAAGACATCAGTACCTATTGGAAAAGATATCTCTGTTTCTCTTACAAGTCTGGTATGACGTAGCTCTTTCATTACCCCTTTTTCTGCTTTGTCATGATTTTTATGATAATTTCATTTCATATGAACTTGATGGTCGTGGCAAATCTGCATAACATTTTTTATGGCTTGGAAAAGATATCTCTGTTTCTCTTACAAGTCTGGTATGACGTAGCTCTTTCACTACCTCTTTTTCTGCTTTGTCATGATTTTTATGATAATTTCATTTCATATGAACTTGATGGTCGTGGCAAATCTGCATAACATTTTTTATGGCTGATAGTTAATGAGTAATGAGTATATAGTTATAGAGGCGCTCAATAATTTGATTTTATTACATACAGGGTGTTGTGTTTGCTATCGTACATATTTTAGTAACACCTACCCTAAATAGTAAAGTAGAGGCAGACTCTATGAGAAGAAACTTAAGTGGAACTTAGGGGTGCACTAAGGATGCAAGGATCAAATACAATATACTTTACAAAAGTGTTACAATATTACGAGTAGGTATAATTATAAATTTCGATCTTTCATTTGAGGGAAGGAAAAGGAGAGACAAATTACCAATATTGATTAGGATTAGCTACACTGTAAAATTACGGAATCAATGGAATTGACAAAACACTCCAATGCCAAGACTTCGAGCCTAAAAAAAATCAACACAAATGTAATTGTTTTTTGTACACATTAAAATCATTATTTTGAGGTTATTTCTTCTGTCATTGAATTCATAATTTCATATGCGATTATGTAATTTGGAGTAGCATTCCGTCTGACTAGTGTGTAGGTATCAATGGGCTCGTGTAGGCTGGTAACTTTATTAGATTAAATATTAATTTACTTCTTTGACTTGTCGGATTTCATCACGTAGGCTGAATTTTGTTTGGATGTCATTGAATTTGATGTCAATGTTCATTATTATCTGGATACCCACTGAGTACCAATCAAACGTAATTACCCCTATAAGTATCTCACGTCGAATGAAGCGATTAAGGAAATAGTACCAATCAAACGTAATTACCCCTATGAGTATCTCACGTCGAATGAAGCGATTAAGGAAATAATACCTAGGTCGGTATTTGTTATAGGTACCTACTACCTACCTACTGTCTACTTAGTCTAAAAGTTACGGCATGGACTTCTAGCCCTTCTAGGAGATCAAAAAGAGTTCCTACATGGTTTTTATTGGTCAACACATGGTCTAGAACTCTAGATTCGTACACTATTAGTGGCTTCTTTTAAAATACTTCTTCCTTATTGATTACGGCTTACAACTTGGTTACCTACTTCAAGAACATTAAAAAGTCACCTTCAACTACCTAGCCACCTGTTCATTGAGTAACATGTCTTAATGTCTATGAATATCTTATTAACGATCTTAGAGCACACATGAAACCATTGAACGCCAGAACCAGAAGACTTGTTTGTACTTTATAGCTTTGTACCTGGTATCTTAGTCCTTTTTATGACGTAAAGAATGGCAACTTTTGCTGATATTTCGTATAAGTTCTGCACGAATCTAAACTGCTAAATCTCCATCTATCGGCCAACAACTGAGTGTATCTTCCCGAAGTCGAAGAGAGAAGGAAAGGATAGAAGAAAGCCAGCCGTTCCGAGAACTAACATTATCCGATCCGGATAAAAAGGAACCTTTGTGTAACGAAAGTTCTCTGATTTCGATTTCAGATCATTGATTGCAAATCATTTAAGAGCTTCCAACAGTTCCTGGTCAACATCCCCATTCTCCAAAACCAAATTTAGTAGCGGACGCTTTGTACCTGGTATCTTAGTCCTCTTTATGAGGTAAAGAATGGCAACTTTTGCTGATATTTCGTATAAGTTCTGCACGAATCTAAACTGCTAAATCTCCATCTATCGGCCAACAACTAAGTATCCCGACTGAATCTCGCGTGTTAACTGTACAGACAACAGACACATAACTTATCGATAATTTTGAAAGTGTGTGTTCTTAAACTGTTTTATAATACCTACATATTTTATTATGAATAAGGTAACATTATGTCTGCTGAATTCACTTTCAGTTTCAACTGATATGAAAACAGGTTTTGAGCTTCTCATGGAACATGGAAGGAATGAGGCAACTTGGGTACTGGAAGACAGAAGTGAATGTGTGAGTTTAATAAAATTAAGTACATAATTAATAAGTACCTCATTTCTTCGGAAGTTTGATAACTAGAGGTTTTGTTATTATTTACTTTCACGGTATCTTTGTCATGTACAAGATCAAAATAACTTGGATGCCTATGAAATCTGTAGCTAGTCTCTTCGTTGCTGAGATAGAGCTACAGTTGGAAGAATTCCGAGGATATTTACGGTTTAGGTTGCTACTTCAGAATCTTCAGATGACCTATTAGAAATGGTGTTAGTTTCTGTCATGTTCTTTGGTTTTTCTTCGATCTCTAGGTCAAGATGATTAAAATAAAAAGGGCAAAATAAAATAATTTATAATTTCTTGTTGCTAAGGGGCGTCATAATAAATACAAAATAAAACTAAAATAAATAAATTCCAAAAAGGAAATTTAATAAGCCTCATACAGATGTGTAGATGGAATAGATATGCATGCATTTTAGAGCTTTCATATGAAAGTACTGATGTTTCGTGAAAAAAGTAATAAAAATTACAAAACATTGTGTTACATGGTTCGCTTACAAGCAAAACCATGTACTTGTCTCTTTCACTTCATCATTCAATGAATATCCCAATAATTTATAATAATTATCCTCATAAAATACCAGAAAATATCTTCCACGATGGTTTTTGGTACCAAAACCACGGTGGACCAAATTCTAATATATTATCACGAGAACCAGAAACCCTATATTTTAAATAATGATTCACTTCGGAGAATCCTATATCTTCCTCATCTAGTTCTGTTAGAATTAGATGAATGTTCTCATTAGATCCAATGATGTTGAAATGATACCATTATGGCTAGAGTCATTAGCACCGAATGCATTTATGGTAGGTTGATACAAACAATACCCAATCGTTGACTGTTGCGATACAATCAATACCCAATAGTAGAATGTTGCAATATAAACAATTCTCAATAGTAGAATGTTGCTGACAGTTCGAAATCCCGGGGATTCTCATGCTTTTTCCGAGACATATGATTCCATGAATGAGAGAAATGTTCCAGCTCACGGGCAATTTCAAATTCTTCAACAACAATGCTCAGTAAATCGTTAGATTTGTATTCTTCGTGTGATGATCAGTCTCCTAAAATTTTCTAAAATCTTCAATTTAAAAACTTTATCAAATAGACACGACTTTGATGTCTACTTGGTCTAAAAGTTACGGCATGGACTTCTAGCCCTTCTAGGAGATCAAAAAGAGTTCCTACGTGGTTTTTATTGGTCAACACATGGTCTAGAACTCTAGATTCGTATATACACTATTAGTGGCTTCTTTTAAAATACTTCTTCCTTATTGATTACGGCTTACAACTTGGTTACCTACTTCAAGAACATTAAAAAGTCACCTTCAACTACCTAGCCACCTGTTCATTGAGTAACATGTCTTAATGTCTATGAATATCTTATTAACGATCTTAGAGCACACATGAAACCATTGAACGCCAGAACCAGAAGACTTGTTTGTACTTTATAGCTTTGTACCTGGTATCTTAGTCCTTTTTATGACGTAAAGAATGGCAACTTTTGCTGATATTTCGTATAAGTTCTGCACGAATCTAAACTGCTAAATCTCCATCTATCGGCCAACAACTGAGTACCCCGACTGAATCTCGCGTGTTAACTGTACAGACAACAGACACATAACTCATCGATAATTTTGAAAGTGTGTGTTCTTAAACTGTTTTATAATACCTACATATTTTATTATGAATAAGGTAACATTATGTCTGCTGAATTCACTTTCAGTTTCAACTGATATGAAAACAGGTTTTGAGCTTCTCATGGAACATGGAAGGAATGAGGCAACTTGGGTACTGGAAGACAGAAGTGAATGTGTGAGTTTAATAAAATTAAGTGCATAATTAATAAGTACCTCATTTCTTCGGAAGTTTGATAATTAGAGGTTTTGTTATTATTTACTTTCACGGTATCTTTGTCATGTACAAGATCAAAACAACTTGGATGCCTATGAAATCTGTAGCTAGTAGCTACGGTTGAAGTGAATAAAGCTTTTCTGATATTATTTCCTCGTAAATCCTACCTGTCATTTTACTGAGAATACATTGCAGTTTTGCCTGGTAAAGGAAATTCTACTTTAGGCCTTATCAAGGTAATCCATTGCGAAGGATTCTTGTTAGCGATAAGCATCTTGCAAAACCTGCCAGGTAGATTTCAAAAATCTAGATTGGATCCATCATTAAAAGCCTGTAAGCTGTCAATAATGTCAATACCTACATATGTCAGCTGTCACACCTGAGAAAATGAGAGTGGCTCAACCACTTGGTAACTTTTACAAAAGTACCCAAACTCCTCAATTTTAATAGATTTATAGCAAGATTCAAAGAGGTTTTGAAAGAGATGTACATATGAGTCAATCTGTCAAAGAAAGTAAGTGCGCAATCAAAGTGTTGCAGGTTCACATTAGGTTTTTATTTGTTAATGAGTTAGAAAATAAACTTGCCGCACACTTAATTGATTTATTTAAAATAATTTTTGCAAACTAGTTGACATTTGTAAATGTCTGCTGCAACTTAATATCAGAGATGATGGTTTCCTTAGAGAAAACGAGAAATTTTGATCCTTCTGGAGAGTGATTGTTGTTACACTACGGGGATGTTTTGGTATAATCTTTACATAATAACGTAATCATACTGAGGAGAGAAGGAAGTTACTTTCTCATCATAGTTAGGTTAAAGTCAAGGAATCTTTGTCTCACCATGCACAATTTCTGATCCCTGCCAAAAATTCAGCTATTGAAAAATAGCTGGATTCATGCGAAGAACTACCGCAAAGAAATACTTTGAAGAGCATCATAAATACTCGTAGGTATTATCCATGCTGTGATAAAAGAAATTGATAACAAAAGTGCACCATGCGTTTGCGAGTAGAAGTTCAATATGCCATACCTCATAAATACCTAAACGTATGAGACAACAAAAAAATTGCTTAAAAAATACACAATTTCACGTATTGGGGAATAATTATGTAAATGTCATTAGTTGATACCCTCCTCTCTGAGAACTCCTTATTGATATTTTAACATAGAGATATAGTAGTAGACTGGTGAACCATATGAATATTGAATACCGATGTCACCTTCCTTGGATCTCGAAATACATAGATATTAAATATATTGCTAAATTGTCTTGTTTTCTTGTTTCCAAAATGTCAACAACTTGATGTTGTAACATCCCAAATAGTTGGATGGTTTTTAAATATATTTTTGGTGGTATATCATCTCACAGACTATAGGGCAGATTAGGGCAGTAACAGTATACTAACGTGCGCAGTTGCGTACAAACAGTAGGGTGTTTCATCAATATTAGTTTATCAATCTCTGTGGCAAAATGGTTGTACTGCCTTGAGAATACTGCCTTTTATAGCTCTGGGAACCACAAAGGTCTTGGTGTTATGGGGTTGCCGCTATGACGAAAGTAAATTTTCGTGGGGTCCGTAGTTAAGGCTTAATTAGTATGGATCTAATTTATCACCACTCACCACCAAACACATAATACCTCATATACATATGTATTATATCAACAAGATCGGAAGAGACTATGCACGACAGGTCATTCTACATAATTACCTACCGGTAGAACTAATATGACTTCACGCATATGCAATTCATTAACCACTTCAAAGTTGGCAATATTCACAGTTATACAACACAAGGAAATACTAGTCACATAGCTCTATCCAGTAAATTATAAATTTATCTTTCCGTGGATATCACATGAGGTCATTTGAATAGGACTTGTATCTTTTATGAACCCAAAGACCCATAGTTTACAGAATTCTTAGTTATGCACCTGTTATCTGAGAACTCCTTATTGATATTTTAACATAGATAGTAGTAGACTGGTGAACCATATGAATACCGATGTCACCTTCCTTGGATCTCGAAATACACAGATATTAAATATATATTGCTAAATTGTCTTGTTTTCTTGTTTCCAAAATATCAACAACTTGATGTTGTAACATCCCAAACAGTTGGATGGTTTTTAAATATATTTTTGGTGGTATATCATCTCACAGACTATAGGGCAGATTAGGGCAGTAACAGTATACTAACGTGCGCAGTTGCGTACAGTAGGGTACTTTTTTCGTTGAGCAACTCTCTGACATTGGTGTTATCTGTTTCATCAATATTAGTTTATCAATCTCTGTGCCAAAATGGGTGTACTGCCTTGAGAATACTGCCTTTTATATCTCTGGGAACCACAAAGGTCTCGGTGTTATGGAGTTGCCGCTATGACGAAAGTAAAATTTCGTGGGGTCCGTAGTTAAGGCTTAATTAGTATGGATCTAATTTGTCACCACTCACCACCAAACACATAATACCTCATATACATATGTATTATATCAACAAGATCGGAAGAGACCATGCACGACAGGTCATTCTACATAATTACCTACTGGTAGAACTAATATGACTTCACGCATATGCAATTCATTAACCACTTCAAAGTTGGCAATATTCATAGTTATACAACACAAGGAAATACTAGTCACATAGCTCTATCCAGTAAATTATAAATTTATCTTTCCGTGGATATCACATGAGGTCATTTGAATAGGACTTGTATCTTTTATGAACCCAAAGACCCATAGTTTACAGAATTCTTAGTTATGCACCTGTTTCAATTCTGAATTTGCCAAGACTAGCAATATCCATTGGTGGACCAAACAATGAGTACAGCTAAACCTTTCGAACCTTTGACACGAAAATAAAGAATATCAAAGTCAGTCTAAGTATTTATGACTGAAAGCAGGAATCTCTAATGATTCTAATGAGCGTGAAAGCTGAAGTAATTTGGCGTCTCCACCATTTGTTAAAATTCATGATAAATTTCATGTTTTCTCAATTTATACTATGAATGTTTCTATCTATTACCTTAATAATGTTTTATTTTAGTATAAAAAAGACATCAGTACCTATTGGAAAAGATATCTCTGTTTCTCTTACAAGTCTGGTATGACGTAGCTCTTTCATTACCCCTTTTTCTGCTTTGTCATGATTTTTATGATAATTTCATTTCATATGAACTTGATGGTCGTGGCAAATCTGCATAACATTTTTTATGGCGTAGAGAATTTTCTCCTTCAACAAAGATACAAATTATGCATTCACGTCTAACATGTTTGAAAAACTTGATGTTCATGCAATTCAGACGTGTATGTATTAATAGTTTCCTCAAAGGGGATATTCTATGGAAGGCCGTTTTTGCCAACTCAAATTATGTTGATATCATAAGCATTTATTTTTCTGACGAAATATGATAGGTCGGTATGTGCATAACTAATTAGTAAAAAGAAAAATAAATAAATATTTATGTATGGACTTGTAGGACTTGCATAGGCTTTAGGTACCCACTACCCATGTTAAATTTGTGCTGTCTATGTGGTGTAAGGTGTAGGTCTGGTGTGCTGGGTAGAGTTAATGTAACTATATTGTCATCGACCTCAGACGACTCACGGAGAAGAAGAATATAATGAAGAAAAAGACCAAGACGGAAAAGAGAAAGAAGAGAACGAGACACGCGAATTGTTTCAGCAAAGTTAATGAAATTATTTTTAAAAAAATATTTAGAAAATACGTAAATAACGCAATCAAAATTTGATAAAGTCCTTAAAAATCAATTTCATTATGATTTATTTTAACCTTCAATTTCCTCTTGACTTTTAATTGAGGTGCCTACGGCCTACCAATAGGATTTTCCATGAGATCATTTTAATCACATCAACTTTATTGATCATTGATAGTGACAGTAAAGTTAAAGATTATCTCAGTAAAAGTAAGTGTGCTTGAGAATAATGTGGAAAACAAAACTCTGGGAGGTGACGATAATAAAATTCCTCATTGACGTAGGTCCACTTGATTTGAATAGTGCGGATGATTGCAACGGATCAACCTCTTGACAACATAGTAATCTGCTTTTGATAAGAATATCAACTATGAAAAGAACTGTCTAAAAAGCTATAGAATTTACTGTCTAAAAAGCTATAGAATTTAGAAAACCGCTGTCTCAATTATAGGAGAGTAAAACAAACTGATAGCGTTTTTTACGAATTCTAGATTGTACATTGTACCTAAAAAATAGGGTGACAGTTTCTAAAGTAACACTGAGTACAATACACACAATCTTCTATGAATCTGTTCATTTCAGAATAGGTATAATTTCAGAGATGAAATGTCAAACACCTCCACTCTAGTCTAACCACAATGCATGAAACCACATGAACGTTACTTCTCGGATCATTTTATCGAGCATTGACACTAATTTGTATTTCCGAGTGACTTGGTTTCGGCACCTGATCCTGATTCATGATGCTGTTGCGATACAAACGTAGGGTACTTTTTTCGTTGAGCAACTCTCTGACATTGGTGTTATCTGTTTCATCAATATTAGTTTATCAATCTCTGTGCCAAAATGGGTGTACTGCCTTGAGAATACTGCCTTTTATATCTCTGGGAACCACAAAGGTCTCGGTGTTATGGAGTTGCCGCTATGACGAAAGTAAAATTTCGTGGGGTCCGTAGTTAAGGCTTAATTAGTATGGATCTAATTTGTCACCACTCACCACCAAACACATAATACCTCATATACATATGTATTATATCAACAAGATCGGAAGAGACCATGCACGACAGGTCATTCTACATAATTACCTACTGGTAGAACTAATATGACTTCACGCATATGCAATTCATTAACCACTTCAAAGTTGGCAATATTCATAGTTATACAACACAAGGAAATACTAGTCACATAGCTCTATCCAGTAAATTATAAATTTATCTTTCCGTGGATATCACATGAGGTCATTTGAATAGGACTTGTATCTTTTATGAACCCAAAGACCCATAGTTTACAGAATTCTTAGTTATGCACCTGTTTCAATTCTGAATTTGCCAAGACTAGCAATATCCATTGGTGGACCAAACAATGAGTACAGCTAAACCTTTCGAACCTTTGACACGAAAATAAAGAATATCAAAGTCAGTCTAAGTATTTATGACTGAAAGCAGGAATCTCTAATGATTCTAATGAGCGTGAAAGCTGAAGTAATTTGGCGTCTCCACCATTTGTTAAAATTCATGATAAATTTCATGTTTTCTCAATTTATACTATGAATGTTTCTATCTATTACCTTAATAATGTTTTATTTTAGTATAAAAAAGACATCAGTACCTATTGGAAAAGATATCTCTGTTTCTCTTACAAGTCTGGTATGACGTAGCTCTTTCATTACCCCTTTTTCTGCTTTGTCATGATTTTTATGATAATTTCATTTCATATGAACTTGATGGTCGTGGCAAATCTGCATAACATTTTTTATGGCGTAGAGAATTTTCTCCTTCAACAAAGATACAAATTATGCATTCACGTCTAACATGTTTGAAAAACTTGATGTTCATGCAATTCAGACGTGTATGTATTAATAGTTTCCTCAAAGGGGATATTCTATGGAAGGCCGTTTTTGCCAACTCAAATTATGTTGATATCATAAGCATTTATTTTTCTGACGAAATATGATAGGTCGGTATGTGCATAACTAATTAGTAAAAAGAAAAATAAATAAATATTTATGTATGGACTTGTAGGACTTGCATAGGCTTTAGGTACCCACTACCCATGTTAAATTTGTGCTGTCTATTTTCACCTAATAGAAACATTTTTGATTTTAACACAGAATTAGTAAATTACATTAAATCTGTCAACTGATAAGTATAATCTACTTACTTGTCTTTTGTGAGGGAAAATAATCCTTTAATGAAGAGTTTTCCAAATGATCACTTCACTTCCAATAGTCACAGATAATATAATATTATTGCACAAAATAATATTATAAGTACTAATTATTTTAAAATTACGGACGGCAGTAACTATGAAAAAGTGAAAATTACATATCACAGAAAAAAATATTTTTGAAAAATTAAAACTGAATATTTAAAAATCGAAATATTCAAAGTTACGCGAAATAAATAAATTAAATTAAATTAAATCAGGAGCTTGCTGGATTCGCATTCTGTGGACTTTGGTCCAGTCCGCGGTATCAGAAGAAACTGAGGAGATTTCTTCAAGCATGGGGAACTCTATAGTTAGCATAAGTTGTAGATCTGAACAATCAGCACACGCCAAAACCAAGAAAGTACTTTGCAAACCCCAAACTGTCAAAACACTCCACAAATTCGACAACATTCGCGTGCACTATCAACTGAACCCTTTATTATACAAGCCAGAAGACTAGAAGAGAGAGTGAAGTGTTGTTTTTTAAAACTGAAAGTTGATGTTCATCCAAATGGTATTATGGAGAAGGCATGGTATTATGCTATCATGATTTAGTTACCAAGTTTTGTGTTGTGTTTAGTTTTACTTCTGGACATTATTACGTTATGGAGAAGGCATGGTATTATGCTATCATGATTTAGTTACCAAGTTTTGTGTTGTGTTTAGTTTTACTTCTGGACATTATTACGTATGGGGTTACCTAGCTAAAGAATGCAAAATCTTTCTATTATTAGACGGGGATTGGTGTTTTTGTTTGTTTTAGGCGTTACATCATGCAGATTACCTTGCCACCTGCAATTTCGCCATTTCTCTTACATGTCTATTCATATCAGCTAATATGTTTTCTACTACTACAGTCATTACTTCACTCATTACCTTGGATTCCTTGGACAAAGCTTTCGGTTTCGTTTCAATATCAACATCGTGAGGACCTGTGGCTTCTGTCTATCTTTTCAGACTACATCAAGTATTATTTTATCTTATTTGTACCTTCCCAGGGCAATTTCCATACTTAGTCTTGGAAAGTTGAACAGATACTTGACGATCAATCCAGGACAAACGAGTTGGTAACTGCGATAATTTATCTTATTTATACCTTCCCAGGGCAATTTCCATACTTAGTCTTGGAAAGTTGAACAGATACTTGACGATCAATCCAGGACAAACGAGTTGGTAACTGCTGTCTGAGACCAGTTGGAGGCAGTTGTAAATTTTAGTTTAGGAATACCAGCTAGGATCTTCTATCTCTTCCAAACAACGTACACCAATCGTCTAGCAAACGGGCAGACTTGACTGTAAGTATAATGTTTGAACTCACTTTCTGACGAGGATGAGTCTCATACAGAGACCATTATTGATATATACTAATGCTCTGTGTACTGAACACAATAACTCTATCAATGATTCACCTGACAAGTTATTAGCATGAATGAATGACATCGATATTCAATTTGCCCATGTCGCCTTCCATGCCATTATATTCAATCACAGCCACAGGTTGGTATCTTGTTCAGCCGAATCGGGTCTTTGTTGAATGATCCTTTGTGTTACTACTAGTAGTGGACGATACACGAGTGTAATTGATAATCTGGCTTATATTACAGCCAGATCCAGATTATCCAGATGCAAAGCTGTCTTATGTTCTAGCCCAGCAGGTAATTCTATCTAGTTCAGAATAAAGTGCTGAATCACAAATCATTGCTCCTATTTCTACTAGAAAAAGACCATGTATGTGGTTTTTACGGTTATGTTTTTTACTGTCAAAATTTCAAGATATAAATATTGATTTTAATTTTGATCGTTCAATTTACATACCTATTTCAGTGGCGTAGCGTGTATGTATGGCGTGTATGGCGGCCATACAACTCAAAAGTTCACTCTAGTGCTCATAAATATTAATGGCATGTACTCTATGAAAGATTCAATTTAGTAGTTAGTTATGTTAGTAGTTCATACTATTTCTTTCTTTTAGGATTGACCAAACCATTCTCGATTTGCGTACGGTATTGACCCATCCGATTACCACAATAATCTTTATCCAGCCCATCCTAAGATGTAAACATGATGCTATTTGTTTTAGAGTACATATCTATTTGGAATTTACTTTGCTTGTACGAAACTCGACCTTTTCTTCAGCATTTTGCTGCTGCGAGTACCCATTGTGGATTGAATACCATCTCACTTCCATATGTTTCACAATGGCCACGCTTCATAATGCATGTCTAAAGTCCATACTCCATTACGTTAATCAATTCCGGCTCTCCTCTGATGCATCTTCTTCCTGAAGTTCAAAATGGAAATCCTAACTATCTCCAGATACTAGTTGAATGGACACACATGGTCTTAAATGTTGCGTAACCGAAACTTGATTTCTAATCAAATCCTTCGAGATCGATCTAATAGTCTGGCCAGAATTTCAAAACCTACATCAAGCTTTTAATAGATTTATAGCAAGATTCAAAGAGGTTTTGAAAGAGATGTATGAGTCAATCTGTCAAAGAAAGTAAGTGCGCAATCAAAGTGTTACAGGTTCACATCAGGTTTTTATTTGTTAATGAGTTAGAAAATAAACACTTAATTGATTTATTTAAAATAATTTTTGCAAACTAGTTGACATTTGTAAATGTCGGCTGCAACTTAATATCAGAGATGATGGTTTCCTTAGAGAAAACGAGAAATTTTGATCCTTCTAGAGAGTGATTGGTTGTTACACTACAGGGATGTTTTGGTATAATCTTTACATAATAACGTAATCATACTGAGGATAGAAGGAAGTTACTTTCTCATCATAGTTAGCTTAAAGTCAAGGAATCTTTGTCTCACCATGCACAATTTCTGATCCCTGCCAAAAATTCAGCTATTGAAAAATAGCTGGATTCATGCGAACTTGGAGCAGTGATCCCCAATCTGGAGGCCGCGAAGGACTTTGAGGCCCCCTGGAAGATCACAATATAGTAAAGGAGCCGTGGCACAATCACAAACGAAAACACTGAACATCGAAAATTTCGACCAAATACATACATTACTTTCCTTCCTATAGGAGTACCCCGACTGAATCTCGCGTGTTAACTGTACAGACAACAGACACATAACTCATCGATAATTTTGAAAGTGTGTGTTCTTAAACTGTTTTATAATACCTACATATTTTATTATGAATAAGGTAACATTATGTCTGCTGAAGTTTGGGAACAGCTGTGCTTAGAGTAAAGACAGAGGTTTGCCCACTTTTTTACTCCAACAATACTACCACGACCAAAGTAATCCTCCAGCCACTTGAAGGAACTTCCAATTGTGGAAAAGAATGGATCCGTGCCCGGATGTATGCATCCAGATGCAAAGCTGTCTCATGTTCTAGCCCTGCAGGTAATTCTATCTAGGTAGTTCAGAACAAAGTGCTGAATCACAAATTATTGCTCGTATTTCTACTAGAAAAAGACCATGTGTGTGGTTTTTTCGGTTATGTATTTTACTGTCAAAATTTCAAGATATAAATATTGATTTTAATTTTGATTGTTCAATTTACATACCTATTTATTTTAGAGTACATATCTACCTACTTGGAATTTACTTTGCTTGTACGAAACTCGACCTTTTCTTCAGCATTTTCCTGCTACGAGTACCCATTGTGGATTGAATACCATCTCACTTCCATATGTTTCACAATGGCCACGCTTCATAATGCATGTCTAAAGTCCATACTCCATTACGTTAATCAATTCCGGCTCTCCTCTGATGCATCTTCTTCCTGAAGTTCAAAATGGAAATCCTAACTATCTCCAGATACTAGTTGAATGGACACACATGGTCTTAAATGTTGCGTAACCGAAACTTGATTTCTAATCAAATCCTTCGAGATCGATCTAATAGTCTGGCCAGAATTTCAAAACCTACATCAAGCACTTGTTTTTTTGTTTGGATTGGTTATACTTGTTTGTTTCAAGTAAGGCCAAGATATCCTCTGATGTGTAAACCACTTTTACTTTCGGTTCGTAGGTCTATCTTACCTGTCTTTCTCTGGCTTCTACTGAAGAACTGAAGTATGTGCTTCTGCTGTTCTCATGTTACACATATTTCTTCTTATGCTTTTGTATTGTCTCGGTATACTTTTGGCAACTGCCTGAAGACGTCACACATCTTTGAACTCTTTCATTAGAACGGAAAATGAAAATTGAATTTTCGAATTTTTACAATTATTTTTTCGGAGTTTTGACCTCAGATTTGGATTTTTCACATCTTTTTACATAGGAATCGACCATTTGTTAATAATTTTTACTCATTTGCAACTGCTCCATTATATTGTTTGTTTTGTTGTAAGGAAACGTACCTAAATATTATTGTTCCTAGGTATATCATGACTGTATAATTAGAATTGGATGGAGAGGCAAATAAGTAGGTAGGTATAATAGATATCTATGACGTAAATATTAAAATAAATAAAGTACCTACCCAATCATTTATCTAATACCAAATACCTATCATAATAGATGATGTTGATAACAATATCAGTATAAATATGGGCACTAATACTTTAATACTCATGTATACTCAGGCATTGTGTTGACTTAGGATTTTCAAATACCTTATCCAAGTATCCTATCTAGTTCCTCATGATTATTTTGAATAATTTCTCGTCATTAAAAACCAGTAGATCAAATGACTAACCAAATACCTATCATAATAGATGATGTTGATAACAATATCAGTATAAATATGGGCACTAATACTTTAATATTCATGTATTCGTGGGTATTGTGTTGACTTAGAATTTTTAAATACCTTATCCAAGTATCCTATCTAGTTCCTCATGATTATTTTGAATAATTTCTCGTCATTAAAAACCAGTAGATCAAATGACTAAACATTTTAATTTTTAACGACCCTTGTAAGAACAAAATACACTAATTATTATTATCTAACATTACTGCTGGAGTTATTTTCAGCATGCTGTCTCTGAGTTTATTAGTGTTGATTTAATTGAATAGTAGGTTTGTGCCTGTATTGCACGGATAGATTAATAACCCTGAACAAATGAACATTGGTGGTAATGATTTACATAATGTCCTTACCTATGGAAGATGAATACAACAATGCAGGAGGAAGGTACATTGGAAAGCAGAGTTGGATACAGTTCATGACAAAAGTAGGTACTTACCTAACGAAGAGACCAAGACAGTTGGATAAAACTGATCAAATGAAAAATAATTTAGGGCATAGTGAAATGAAAAAGTCAGATCGGAATTTGGTCTTGGTCAAAGTTTTGTTACATTCTCCAATCCTAATTGGATTAGACGCATTTGACAACAGGACAAATTGCGCGGTGCGCGGTCAGCCTGGTACATCGACCTTTTCCTTTTCTCTATATCCCACGTTGGCTCTTACCTAACGAAGAGACCAAGACAGTTGGATAAAACTGATCAAATGAAAAATAATTTAGGGCATAGTGAAATGAAAACGTCAGATCGGAATTTGGTCTTGGTCAAAGTCTTGTTACGTTCTCCAATCCTAATTGGATCAGACGCATTTGACAACAGGACAAATTGCGCGGTGCGCGGTCAGCCTGGTACATCGACCTTTTCCTTTTCTCTATATCCCACGTTGGCTTGCACCTGTTTCAATTCTGAATTTGCCAAGACTAGCAATATCCATTGGTGGACCAAGCAATGAGTACAGCTAAACCTATCTTGGACATTATTCTTCTGGAAGCAATCGTAAAATCTGTTGTTGGACTTGACACGAAAATAAAGAATATCAAAGTCAGTCTAAGTATTTATGACTGAAAGCAGGAATCTCTAATGATTCTAATGAGCGTGAAAGCCACGTTGGCTTATTTTCTCCGAGACATTGACCCTTGATCGCCCGGAGGTTCTTCTGCTAAGGTCCATGATTGCGTGGGCTGTTCCTTCTATATGCGGGGGAAACTGATATGGATTACTTTATTGACTGTCATTAAACCAAATGCCACATTTAACTCACCAGAGTCAATATGAAAATACTCCATTATGACCTGCAGCGTTTACAATGGCTTCTTTAATAGCACACAAATCGAACCGAACAATCGAGCGATTTAAATTCTCGTTTATGCTAGATCGCATGCCAAATATAGTTATCTATTATGATAATGATGGTCTGATTGTAGAAGGTGTACTGTGTTTCAATGTCTATGTCTAACGCCAGAGCCACAAATCCCACATACTTGATAACTCCTTTTGTTGTGCCAGACCATATCACTAATCTGAATCTATCACTAATCTGAACCTTTTATTGGTACATCGTACTTATCTTCTGACTAGCTCAGCTAATCCATCTTTCTCAATTTATTCAAATTTCCTAAAATTCCTCGTCATCATATTCATATTAAATCCATATTGCACAAGGACTATACCTATAAGGCAGGTATTACCTACATACAAACACAAACCAAATTTTAAAGATGATATCAAAACATTTAACTTACTTTTTTTACTACCTAATTTCCGTGTTTGTAGGAACTTAAGTAGGCAATTCAAATGATACTTTATTTCATAAAAATATTAATACTGGAACCAGCATGGATGAACTTAATTGCATATTTGGAGCAATTCACAGTAAATATCTAGCCTAAAAACCGAAATCATCCAAAGCACTTTGTCAAGAAGTAACACATTCATTCAAGCAACAGAGCAATCCTAATGAATGAAAATAGCCACTACTGATTACGCAGGTAAGTAAAGTAAAGTTGATGTCTGGTAATTTGATGACCAATGAAGAATGTGACTCGGTAATAAAACCAACATTTTTGTGGTGAGTTTTATGAGACGGGTAGAGAGGCTAATATTAACTTACCTTAACATTGACCTCATAGTCCCAATAAGAACCAGAGGCTATTATATAGGGTACATGTGTTGATTTTGAAGTCATTCTTGGAATGCACTCTCCAGATTTCCCTGAGAATGTTAACAAAGTCAGTCCCTAGATTGGATGGTACTGTCTTCTTAGTGATCAATGTTTATGTTGTTGATTCTTCTTAGATCAGATGGTGGATGAGGCGCATAACATTACTTAACCTGATATAGGGAATATTAGGGAATGTTTATAGGGGTAACCCTATTAAAACAATTATTTTGTGATGAACACATACACATTCACATGCATATCTTTCCTGGATGTATTAAAGGCTCTAATCCGAATCTTTTATTTTCCATTTCCTCCTTCTTCCATTTCCATTTCATGTCTGTCTAAATCTAAGATCAGTATGGTGACATTAATAAAAACAAAGACTCTTCTCAAATCCAATTGCGTCTCAGCAGTTTTTAAACACAGACTTTTTATTTCAACAATACGATGAGATTACATCTGAAGTTTATTGTTAGTTTGAGTGTAGCTATCAGTTCCTCTATCGTTACATCACTTTATTGATCTTGTCAATGACGAAGACTATATTTTCGAAAAAAGTTTCTCCTGACCAAATCGTCAAATAATGCCAAGAATGGAGAGACAAGTTGGTTTTGTCCAAACTGGTTTGTTCCTGAAGGAGCTGGAGAAAGATATTACACTATTCATCAATATAATGTAACAGGTCAGAAACAGAACGACAAAAGTAGCTAACAAGAAGACAAAAAGAAGAATTGAATTTAATGTAATAGCTACTGTACATTACACTGTTATACGTTATAAGGCAATGTAAGAAAGTTCATAGATAATACCTACGATTAATACATAATAGCATTGTTTCAATTTCAATGCTTTTAAGCTTACAGCCTATTTTTAATTCGGCCAATTTCTCAGCGTTTAAGAAGTAAGAGTCATTTTCTAGGATAGTTGTGTACAACCCTACACATTTCTACGAATCCTAAGGATAGACGATCGATCTTATTAATTGTTCATTGTATTGGAAGGAAAATTATGTAGATTCCTCTGAAAATACGAATTTGATATGAAGATCGGTTAAGTATACGTACCAAACCTATAACTGATCATTCTACTGATCAAAACATTCCTCAATACTTATATCACATAACTACCTATTAACAAATAATTATGAAATTCACAAAATCTATAAATAACTACAAGTTAGAACACATCTGCGAGACCAATTAGGAGAGAAAAAAATGCTAATTAAAATCTTCATCGGTACCTATGAAAAGCAAGATAGCAAAAGGACTAGGCAGTGGCTAATTAATGGACTCTGAGCTAAGGACTGGAGGAACTAATTTCTTTATCTTTATCTCTTCAACCTGCAGACAAGAACAAAATGTATTTTCAAATATATCGATGCAGAATTTCATAAGATTATAGTGTCTGACATGAAACGAATTGCCACTTTTGCACTCATAAACTGTATTACGTGTGAAGGCTGTGTTGATAAAATGACCTTTGTAATGTGCAAAATTGGAGAAGTTGGTAACTACTCGTATACTTATGACAATGGCAGGACTCGCAGTCCTGTTAAAGAAGCAAGCAATTTCAATTTTATCAATACTTACATCGCTTTTGGCTACCCATGTAAGCCAAAACTTCCAAATTGTGATGCTTGAATATACCTAAATCATTAAATATTTGACTGTTTTTATCATTAGAAATCCGATCTACAGACTTGTCTTTCAATCTATTGATGTCTTTTGTGATAGTTTTACTTACACTAACTCTGTTCTCGAGAGAACCTCTACTATACCTGGTATAATATTCTGTTGGATACAAACACATTATACACATATTTAAATACATGAATAACCCTTTCAATATTGGTACCTACTACCTACGTCCCAAATCGATTTGGTAATATAATTTTATTATTGGTATATTGTTTGATTTGTTTGGTCTCTTATCACATCTATTCGCCCAATATTTTGATCTCATTGGATTCTATTTCATAATATAGATTTGAATCTCAATCACGAATTTTATTTGTTATTTTTATTCGATGTCAGTTCATAAATCTAAACATGGTTTTGAACCTGGGATTTTCCAATGGCAGCACAATATTATAATTTATTAATTCACTGTATAATTATTTGAAGCTTATCTTTAAAACCTATTGACTTACTTCAACACCTAGTCAAAACTTTTAATATAATATTAGAAGACTAATAATTTCGTTACAACACCTTGTTTTTGATTTTTCTAATATCAAGATTGGAGTGTTTGGATTTCGTTTTAAGTAAAAGTTCTGAGGTCATTGTTGTACATATTTGCTGACTTTGTTATTCAATGTAGGTTATTTTATTCGTGATGAGTAATTGACGTTTCTTTGTTGAATTATGAATAATACGAGTATCTGGTTTAGATGAGGTTGTTTCTGACAGTATCTGCTAATTAAGTCATTTCTATTATGACTATTACCTACTGAAGAGGTTAATTATGAAATCGCAAAGCAGAAAGTTGTTTTATAAAGGTTAAACCACTTCTAATAACAAACAAAAAAGTAGATGCTAAAGCTCAAAATAAAATCCTTGAATTCTTCAAAGTTATTCTGTTATTTATGGATTTCCCTACAAACTTTTTTCTGATCCAAATACCAGTGTTGTTGTTTTGTTCTCTCCATAAAGTATTTTGTGGGCAGCTATATTAGGATAATAACAATGATAATCCGTGTGAAGGCTGTGTTGATAAAATGACCTTTGTAATGTGCAGATTTGGAGAAGTTGGTAACTACTCGTATACGTATGACAATGGCAGGACATGGAAGTCCTGTTAAAGAAGCAAGCAATTTCAATTTTATCAATACATAGATTGCCCCTTTTGGCTACCCATTTAAGCCAAAACTTCCAAATTGTGATACTTGAATATACCTAAATCATTAAATATTTGACTGTTTTTATCATTAGAAATCCGATCTACAGACTTCTCCTTCAATCTATTGATGTCTTTTGTGATAGTTTTACTTACACTAACTCTGTTCTCGAGAGAACCTCTACTATACCTGGTATAATATTCTGGTAAGCTTCAGCGCTATCAGAACTTACCAGAGCGTGCTGATGAAATTCACTTTTCAATTTTTTTTGTTAGACTTGAATCTATTCCTCGTATGTGTGGAGAAGTTTTTTTTTCCTCCCTTTTACTTTCTAAAGAATTTACCGTAATAAAGCTCGAGCAGTTTGTAATAAGGATGCTGATGGACACAGATGGAACATACCTACCATACATACGAGTATAGAGTATACAACAGTAAAAATGCTTCAGATCTAAGATCTATACACACGTACATCATCTTCAATGGATTGGAAAGTCCAATCTCTTGAATATTTATACCTTTTGGTTTAGATAGAAGTATACCAACGACCGACAGCTTGGCATAGTTTTCCAATACCAACTAATATAGGCCAAATAGCCAGAATAATCGATAAGAGCAAAGCACTAGAAAAGGAGATCTTGGAAACATTGACATTGACTATGGTTATGTTGAATTGGTGATCCTACCACGTCAAAATCTGCAACAGCTGTAACATATTCCAATGGAACACTATGTTTTATTTCATTCTCTTGCGTGATGTATTGGCCACCTTTCGTAACATTCCGTCGCGTAGCTCTTCTTTAAGCCATCTTTCAAGCTCTCCCAGTCGTGTCCACTTCTCGTAGATCGTCAGATTCTTCATCTTTGAATTCCTCTTGTATTTGCAACGAGGAATCCAATAATGATGGTCTGATTGTTGAAGGTGTACTGTGTTTCAATGTCTATGTCTAACGCCAGAGCCACAAATCCCACATACTTGATAACAATGATACTTGATAATTTTAAGTACCTATATCACTCCTTTTGTTATGCCAGACCATATCACTAATTTAAATCTATCACTAATCTGAACCTTTTATTGGTACATCGTACATATCTTCTGACTAACTCAGCTAATCTATCTTTCTCAATTTTTCCAAATTTCCTAAAATACCTCGTCATCATATTCATAGGTATTAAAGCCATATTGCACAAGGACTATACCTATAAGGCAGGTATTACCTACATACAAACACAAACCAAATTTTAAAAATGACATCAAAATATTTAACTTACTTTTTTTACTACCTAATTTCCCTGTTTGTAGGAACTTAAGTAGGCAATTCAAATGATACTTTATTTCATAAAAATATTAATATTGGAACCAGCATGGATAAACTTAATTGCATATTTGGAGCAATTCACAGTAAATACCTAGCCTAAAAACCGAAATAATCCAAAGCACTTTGTCAAGAAGTAACACATTCATTCAAGCAACAGAGCAATCCTAATGAATGAAAATAGCCACTACTGATTACGCAGGGCGTGCGGTCGTCTTGAACTCAAGGTGAGTCAAGTGCTTAAGTGCATTTATATGTATCCTCGAATCCTAAGATAAACTTACCAGATGTAGTGTTAAAAATGCAAGTTGTCTAAGAATAATGAAGTGCCCCGGGCAGAGCTAGAAATTTGAAAGACTTTAATAAATCAATAATGTAGGTGGATGGATATTTTGTTAAATTCTAACTGCGTCATTATAATATCTCATGCTATAATTGGTACTATCTATAACAGTTTTTCTTCTTCTTCGTCTTCGTCTTCTGCTTCTTGAATAATACCCATCACCTTGTTGCTTTTTGCGCAAATTAATCAACTTTGGGTTCAAGGTTTGGTTTTTTTTCTTCTTCTTCTTCTTCTTCTTCTTCTTCTTCTTCTTCTTCTTCTTCTTCGTCTTCTGCTTCTTGAATAATACCCATCACCTTGTTGCTTTTTGCGCAAATTAATCAACTTTGGGTTCAAGGTTTGGTTTTTATAATCTCTGAGAATATTTCTAGTTGATAGGTACGATGAAGAGATCTTTCAACATAGTTTTCTTGGATGCGAACCAAAGTTTCCTCTTTGGTTGAAGATGATATCATATCTTCAATTGGTCTCAAAAGTTCAATTTCTAGTGTAGGGTACGTTTCTACGTTTACAAATAGACACTATTCTTAGCTATGGGCAGTATTACGTAATGCCAAGGAATTTGAATATCGCGTTTTGTTCTTCCTTGGGTAGAATCACAGGTCCTCTGAAAATAGATGATCATATCTTCAATTGGTCTCAAAAGTTCAATTTCTAGTGTAGGGTACGTTTCTACGTTTACAAATACCTAGACACTTTTCTTAACTATGGGCAGTATTACGTAATGCCAAGGAATTTGAATATCGCGTTTTGTTCTTCCTTGGGTAGAATCACAGGTCCTCTGAAAATAGATAATAATAAAGTGGTTCAACCTTTGATTACGCCTTTCTAAATTCAAAGTTCTAAAAGGTAAACTAGATCTCTTTGCGTAACACATGCCTCTGTGTGGAGAACATACGAAGTAAAGTTCTGTTACTCTATGTATAGTCGGCAATAACAGACTCACCATACGTATTTATGATGATTAGTTTAAATTAGGATCATAAGACTCTTGTAGCTACGTGTATTGTTGCATTATGCCGTGTTAATGGATTCTCTAGGAGTTGGACTTTCATTTCTCTCGCCATCTTAACTTTATTACACATAACTACCATTACAAATGAAAGGATTTTTTGTTCCTTTACTACTGAACACGTCATGAAGTATGTTATTAAATTTCTAAATCGATCGAATTTGTGCGTTATAGTATTTTTGGTAGGTACTCACATCCTAATCACATCACTTTCTGGTATGCCATTCTAATGGATTCTTTAGGAGTTGGACTTTCATTTCTCTCGCCATCTTAACTTTATTACACATAACTACCATTACGAATGAAAGGATTTTTTGTTCCTTTACTACTGAACACGTCATGAAGTATGTTATTAAATTTCTATATCGATCGAATTTGTGCGTTATAGTATTTTTGGTAGGTACTCACATCCTAATCACATCACTTTCTGGTATGCCATTCTTTGTTGGAAGCTAGTGGTTGACCCGTCCTTTGTACGGGACCACCACACACACACAAATACACCCCCCACACACACCACACCCATTGGAAGTATAGTAAGGTTTCTATCTAACCTTTCATTTTCACCTCACGATTGATTTAGTTCTTTATTGAGTTATCGTTGGGCATTGTTGATATTTTAATTATTTTTCGCACTAAATTTTATTGATTTCATATTCTGCCTTGATATTTGCTAAAAATAGGTTCCTCTCGTTTTCATCTATTTTTTATTGGGGCGGATAATTAATTTGCTGACATCGATTTTCTCTTTCTCTTGACCTTCTCTAGATTTTTCTTCGTAAAATACCAAATACCAAGTGAAGGTTTAGCTTTTCTTCAATCATGATAGCGTTTAATAGTAGGTTGTACCCAGGTAGGTACCTATTTTCAAAAGAAATTGCTTTTTCAAATCAGTCATTTCTATAACGTAGATTTGATGCAATACCTATTGATACAAACACTTTATACACATATTTAAATACATGAATAACCCTTTCAATATTGGTACCTACGTCCTACATCGATTTGGTTCTATAATTTTATTATTGGCATATTGTTTGATTTGTTTGGTCTCTTATCACATCTATTCGCCCAATATTTTGATATCATTGGATTCTATTTCGTAATATTTATAGATTTGAATCTCAATCACGAATTTCATTTGTTATTTTTATTCGATGTCAATTCATAAATCTAAACATGGTTTTGAACCTGGGATTTTCCAATGGCAGCACACTATGTATTATAATTTATTAATTCACTGTATAATTATTTGAAGCTTATCTTTAAAACCTAGTGACTTACTTCAACACCTAGTCAAAATTTTTAATATAATATGAGAAGACCAATAATTTCGTTACAACACCTTCTTTTTCTATCAAGATTGGAGTATTTGGATTTCGTTTTAAGTAAAAGTTCTGAGGTCATTGTTGTACATATTTGCTGACTTTGTTATTCAATGTAGGGTATTTTATCCGTGATGAGTTGACGTTTCTCTGTTGAATTATGAATAATACGAGTATCTGGTTTAGATGAGGTTGTTTCTGACAGTATCTGCTAATTAAGTCATTTCTATTATGACTATTACCTATACAGGGTGTCCCGCGAACGACTGTACAACGCTTGAGGGTTGATGCAGGACCAAAAGGGCTACCAGAAAAAGCTATCTGGACAGATCAGAAGATTTTTTTTTCCTCCCTTTTACTTTCTAAAGAATCTACCGTAATAAAGCTCGAGCAGTTTGTAATAAGGATGCTGATGGACACACATGGAACATACATATAAGTACAACACTCAACAGTAAAAATGCTTTAGATCTAAGTCCTATACATCATTCTGAATGAATAGGAAAGTCCAGTCTCTTGAATATTTATATCTTTTAGTTCAGGGAGAAGTACCAACGAGAGCTTGGTACAGTTTTCCAATACCAACCAATATAGTCCGAATTGCGGGAATCATCGCCAACATTCAATAAGGGCAAAGCACTAGAAAAGGAGATCTTGGAAACATTGACATTGACTATGGTTATGTTGAATTGGTGATCCTACCACGTCGAAATCTGCAGCATATTCCAATGGAACAGTATGTTTTATTTCATTCTCTTGCGTGATGTATTGGCCACCTTTCGTAACATTCCGTCGCGTAGCTCTTCTTTGAGCCACCTTTCAAGCTCTCCCAGTCGTGTCCACTTCTCGTAGATCGTCAGATTCTTCATCTTTGAATTCCTCTTGTATTTGCAACGAGGAATCCATCCTTTTGTTCTTGCAATGAACTTGAGATCAAATTTCTCTATTGTTTCCCGTGAACTTCGCTTGGAGGAATGGGACACATAGGTTTGTCACGTTCAAGATTAGAATCAGCGTGCGGTCGTCTTGAACCCGAGGTGAGTCAAGTGCTTAAGACGCTTAAGTGCATTTATATGTATCCTACTATCCTAAGATAATACAGACTTACCAGATGGAGTGTTAAAAATGCAAGTTGTCTAAGAATAATGAAGTGCCCCGGGCAGAGCTAGAAATTTGAAAGACTTTAATAAATCAATAATGTAGGTGGATGGATATTTTGTTAAATTCTAACTGCGTCATTATAATATCTCATGCTATAATTGGTACTATCTATAACAGTTTTTTTCTTCTTCTTCTTCTTCTTCTTCTTCTTCTTCTTCTTCTTCTTCTTCTTCGTCTTCTGCTTCTTGAATAATACCCATCACCTTGTTGCTTTTTGCGCAAATTAATCAACTTTGGGTTCAAGGTTTGGTTTTTCTAATCACTGAGAATATTTCAAGTTGATAGGTACGATGAAGAGATCTTTCAACATAGTTTTCTTGGATGCGAACCAAAGTTTCCTCTTTGGTTGAAGATGAGATCATATCTTCAATTGGTCTCAAAAGTTCAATTTCTAGTGTAGGGTACGTTTCTACGTTTACAAATAGACACTTTTCTTAACTATGGGCAGTATTACGTAATGCCAAGGAATTTGAATATCGCGTTTTGTTCTTCCTTGGGTAGAATCACAGGTCCTCTGAAAATAGATAATATAATAAAGTGGTTCAACCTTTGATTACGCCTTTCTAAATTCAAAGTTCTAAAAGGTAAACTAGATCTCTTTGCGTAACATGCCTCTGATATGTAGTAGTGAACATAATATGAATATTATTCCCAGCTTCAATTAGAGACGAAGATGTAGACTGTAGAGCATAGTAAAAAGACCGCAATATAAAAGCAAGGCAAGGCCTGTATTCAGATCTTCAGATCGATCCATATCTATGGGCTATCAATCCATAAGAATATGGTGGAAAGCTACATCATGACATTTCCTAGAAGTAGTCTCGTACTCGTTCTAGGAACTCACACTTCCTCCTACATGTCTAGTAGGTCAAATTTTTGGCCCATCACGGCAGACTACTTGCGGTCTTGGAACCAATAATTTCAAATATCATTCCACAGTTTTGTCCAATCTGATGGAATAATATGTGATTACTTTCGTTGGACCGTAAATTTTGTCATGAGATAAAAAATAAATTAATATTTTCACAGACCATTTACTCATTTTGTATTGATGATAGCGATGGAAGATTCATCAGAAGATAGAGAAGATGTTGTGATGGGTTTAAGTGCATTGAGATTAAGATAATTTATTTCATGCATTATGTATTTATGCATTAGATTACGTACACTGTGAGTAGGTACATGAACGAATAAATTCAAGAATCGGACGTACCTGTCTTGTTTGGATTCAACATTGTGCTAGCACTTTCCATTAAATTTGATTCTGATAGTGCCTAAAGAAATCTACCTCTCACGCATTTAGTTAGCACCGACATAACACTGCGAAGACAAGATAGATGAGGTGTTGGGATCTCTGCCTCGGTGGTATAATGGTTTTTACCCTTGACTGCAAGAATAGGCGACTGAGTGTGGGTTCAATTCCGATCAAGACTTCACTTTCTACAATTTCTTGTTTACGTGTTCTCATATTAAATGTTTCGGGTAAAATGCCTCCTCCACTAACAAGTAACAAGACGAGTCCTCTGAAAGGAACAAACTATCCTTGGAATCATCTCTAAAGTATGACCTACCTCAACACAGTAAACCACAATCAACAAACGTCTAACATGGTTCACACCATCCGACCATCATCAATGTGGGTGATCCTATTGAATTTAATAGCATACAGTGAGATAAACCTGAACAACTTGAAGTGGATTAGCTTAATGAAAATCGTATCGGGACTAGCAAAGTCCCCTGGTGTGTTCCACATTGATAAGATGTTTTAAGGGGACAAGGTATGAAAAATGTTGAAAAAGAGAAAATCCTTCATAACTCCGCCCCTGTTGAAAATCGGATCTGTCCAGATAGCTTTTTCTGGTAGCCCTTTAGGTCCTGCATCAACCCTTAAGCGTTGTACAGTCGTTCGCGGGACACCCTGTATACCTACTAAAAAGGTTAATTATGAAATCGCAAAGCAGAAAGTTGTTTTATAAAGGTTAAACCACTTCTAATAACAAACAAAAAAGCAGATGCTAAAGCTCCTAATAAAAATAAAATCCTTAAATTCTTCAAAGTTATTCTGTTATTTATGGATTTCCCTACAAACTTGAATTATTTTCTGATCCAAATACCAGTGTTGTTGTTTTGTTCTCTCCATAAAGTATTTTGTGGGCAGCTATATTAGGATAATAACAATGATAATTAAATTACCTAGATATTTAATTTTCAGCGCAATAAAATAACTACGTATAATTTTATTGTTGTCTAGAATATATTGTGATTCACCCGAAATCGTCTCTACAAAAAATATCTAAAGAAGAGAATCCATGCTTCCAGCAAAATTCACATTGTGGAAATACGTCAGTAAAACATCACTAGAAAAAGAAATATAAAATCATCTTGCCCGAGGCATTCCACAAGCAGGAATTCTGTCCTGGAATCCTTGATCACATTTTAAACCAAAGTATTTGAATCATTTGGATGAATAAATAAATGATATGAAACATTTGAAAAATCTGAAGGTGATCCAGTCTTGAAACATGCATAATGTGAAAACTCATCTTCTTGTCTTGCATGCGAAGTGAAATATCCATGGACAACTTCCTGGCAAGATGAGCACGAGATGAAGATACCCTGGTGAATATTGTGGTTTTTGAAAATGAGAACGACACTATCGAAGATGACAACAAGTCTGTGTAATATGAGGCGAATGATTCGTGGGATACTGACCAGAGTGACCAGGTTTTCTGGTGGAGGTAGAGGTAGTGTTTATGTGCTCAGTTAGATTAAAGTTGACGCTCTTCAAATGTCGGATTTTTTCGGGATCACCGCACCGGTTCGTCGTTGCTAAACTAATAGCAGAAATAGGTGGAATTCGAGGCACCTATCTAGGTACTTGATCACAACTTACAATGGACGATGACATTCAATTCAGTATCAATGAAGAAGTCGCACTGATGTTGACGCTCTTCAAATGTCGGATTTTTTCGGGATCACCGCACCGGTTCGTCGTTGCTAAACTGATAGCAGAAATAGGTGGGAATTCGAGGCACCTATCTAGGTACTTGATCACAACTTACAATGGACGATGACATTCAATTCAGTATCAATGAAGAAGTCGCACTGAACACCGAATTTTCCTCCAAAAACAACACGAACAACAAAACAAACAAAAACAGCACACCAACAACAAAACAACGACAACGACACCGACACCAACAACAACGGTAGACAAACAATTTTTTTATCACCTGATCGCCTTATTTCCTCCTCCTCCTCTTTCTCCATTAACAACACCAACTACAACAACAACAACAACAACAATCATAACACCAACTATAGTGGTAGTGGTAGTGGCCGAGGGGTTTCGTGACTATGTTCGCGGATTTCGCGATTTTGTTCGCGGATTTCGCGATTATGTTCGCGGATTTGGCGATTTTGTTCGCGTATTTCGCGATTTTGTTCGCGGATTTCGCGATTATGTTCGCGGATTTGGCGATTTTGTTCGCGGATCTGGCGATTATGGTCGCGGATTTGGCGATTTTGTTCGCGGATTTTGCGATTATGTTCGCGGATTTGGCAATTATGTTCGCGGATTCGCGTCCCGAATCGACATTTTGGATATTTGGCAAGCCTAGTCATTATGGTCAATAAAATCAATGCTGTTTATCCCATGCTTTCTTTGTATCCTATGCTTCATTGATACAAAATATAAACGGCGCAGCGAGGCTATAAAGCACTCATCTTAAGGCGTTTCTTATGGCCGTGGCCACTTTGGGAAGATTTCCATAATGTTCATGCTGAATTGCTGATAGCCCAGACATCATAAATTTAAAAATGGGTTCTAATAGTGTCTCCCCATGCCGCCAATTATTTTGGAGGGCCATCCTCTTTTAGACACAGAAACATTCCAAATTTGAAACCTACGCCACTTGTGTCATCTATTGACAAACTCCATATTGTCTTCCACACGAATAGCCCATGTGAATTATCTTTATTATTAAGTGTAGATGCCCATGTAATAGTTTATTTTACATACACCACTATGTATCTATGTATATCATCTAAATATTTAAAAGTGCAGTGGGAGTCAATTATGTTTTTGTTTTTAAAATAAAAAAATTCAAATTGTTTCGACATGTGCGGTCAAATCAGTTCACAATTATTTTATGATCAGACCATTTTCAGTCAAAGAAAAACATTAAAAAGATAAGGTCGAAATTTTGTGTTTTACCATTTCAACCTTGTATCGTTTGGTGATTTTTTTTTTATATATATAAAATGAGCCATTTTACCTAAACCTTGGGTGTAAGCTGAATTCTTTATCTTCTAATAGTCCTAATAAGTTGTTTCACCCACAATCCACAGTGAACATTAGTGAACAGATTGTTGTCTTTTAGTAGACAGAAGGAGAGTTGTAGTAACCGCTTAGATGAAGCTGGGGGTGTGATGGTCTCCAGCTAGGATTAGCTGGATCGTCTTGAACTACATACAACCATCATGAGGTCTTGGGCTTGTTCTACCTCTTTTAACTTTGAAATCTGATTCCTGATTCATATCTATGGAGTCAAATTTACGATCTACGTCTAACACATTGAAAACTCGTACATCAGTAAGTCTTTAGCTTTGGTTAAGAAGGAAATTGGGTATTAAAATAATAAAAATATCTACTGCCACGCCGCAGAAGACTTCATGTTGACTATGTTGTGAAAATACCATCTCTAGCTGCAGGCGTAATATAGACTTGCCAGTTTGTCTTGGTGCTAGTTGGAGGTTATTGTTGATCACTGACATACAAGATAGGTTGGTGTGGTCCAAGAATAGATCCACTAGGAAATACCAGAGTAGGTGACTCATATTGGGTTACAAACTCATAATTATTCACGAATATTCAGATGTAATCGTTATGAAATTCATAATATGAGTGCGATGTTCCAGATCATATCGAACGAGATTATGTAAGAATCCACAAAATAATAGATGAGACTCGATTAAAATTAGTCAAAGCTTAAAAGGTGTATCTAGGTTCTTGTGACATGTGATAGCTTTCTCCCCATTCATTGCCCGACCTACGTTCCTTTTTCGAGAGTTTGTCTTTGGAGCGAGCAAGTTTGTCGGCAAATATCTCTATCAGCACAAAGTATGATAATTATGAGATACAACGATAGCAAATACTGATCACATAACTCTGAGATGAATGAGCTGTGAAGGCCACAAAAAATTGTCTTATATAAGAAGTCTTGTTTATATCTAATAGCTAATACACATCTTCTGTTGTGTTTGGTTTGGATACTGCAACTCGATTTTTACATTCAGAAATTTTTGGTAACTAAGAATTCTAGTTTGATTTGGCTGATGAACTGATATGTCGATGAGGCATTTTATTGATGAAAAAAGTGCCTGTTTAGAGAGTATGCACCTAGCTATGTCCAAACATAATAAGACCATAAATATGTTCCTTTTCAAACTTCATTAATTTTTTGCCAGCTTAGCGGGTGGGTAGATAGATAAAATGCTAATCAAGATCCAATGATCAAGTACTATGTAGATAGGTACCTTGTTTAGCTATCAGCATATCAGATCACATGCACTTCAAGATTATGTTGATTTGCCTACAAATAGTTGAATAAACAGTACTGACCTCAACAAAGACCTTTCCCTTACTCAAAAGTAATCCAAGACTCCAAGTCAATGTCTGTTAATGCCAGAAAACTCACCGCGACCAAAGGTCAGCCATGTTTAATCGACTTACAATTTGTATCAGAACTCACCTAAATTCGACCTACGCTACGGTATAATGATTTTAATAACAAGCTCCCGATGTTGTATGTAGCGCTCTATGTGTCACAAACCGGATTGCATAATCCAATATCCACATCTGCTATTATTTACCCATTCTCTATAAACTAATTCCTCACCGTCACAAACTAAGTCTTGTTCAACGAGGTTCTGAGGACTTGGGAGAACTAATGACTATTATTATTAATCACAATGGCGATGACTTTGCTATTAAAGTCATTCTGACGTAACTTCTAACGGACCTCATGGCCCCACATGTGGACAGGTTTGATGTTGACAACAGAAATACAATGAAAAGTGTTGCAACATTGTGTCCAGTTCTCAGAATGCTCGAATTATCGTACTTTTTCAAATTCTCTGTTGACTTTGGATGTATTTTAAACTGTGTTGCAGTTTCATTATTTTCTTTTACTTCTCCATTCTGGCCTGATTGCAAATTCATTGCAATTTGGTAATTTGTTTCACTTCAGCATAGAATACAAGGATAGGTAATGAAAGTAATACAATTAATACATAGTAACAAGTACTTGTCTTATCAAGTGCCTACCTGTCTACCTATCACCAAAATACAAACCAAATCAATTGGTGCACTGAATATTGAGTTATAGCCCCTGGCCCTTCTATGGAAAGTCCAACTACTACTACACTAGTAGGTGGATGTCATTACCATCAGTATTGTACAATAGCTCCTCACATTGGTTTTTCCAATATCTCTAGATCGCTATCGGTAAAACCTAATTTTACTTACGACATTTTTCTACTAACAAGGACAAGACAGACAATCATAGATTAACTCCATCCTCCATCAAGTTGCTCCAGGTAGGTACCTATCTGAAATAGCCGAAATCTCCATATTGCTACTTCTCTAAACCTTTTAATCACTCATGTAACATATTGACCCGTATTTCTGATTGCGTTTATGCCCTGAAGTCATGCGGACCTCGGCTGACACCCGAAAATATTCCACTTTCTAATGCTTTTGATTGAACTTTCTATGCAATTCAGACGTGTATGTATTAATAGTGTCCTGAAAGGGGATATTCTATGGAAGGCCGTTTTTGCCAACTCAAATTATGTTGATATCTTAAGCATTTATTTTTCTGACGAAATATGATAGGTCGGTATGTGCATAACTAATTAGTAAAAAGAAAAATAAATAAATATTTATGTATGGACTTGTAGGACTTGCATAGGCTTTAGGTACCCACTACCCATGTTAAATTTGTGCTGTCTATTTTCACCTAATAGAAACATTTTTGATTTTAACACAGAATTAGTAAATTACATTAAATCTGTCAACTGATAAGTATAATCTACTTACTTGTCTTTTGTGAGGGAAAATAATCCTTTAATGAAGAGTTTTCCAAATGATCACTTCACTTCCAATAGTCACAGATAATATAATATTATTGCACAAAATAATATTATAAGTACTAATTATTTTAAAATTACGGACGGCAGTAACTATGAAAAAGTGAAAATTACATATCACAGAAAAAAATATTTTTGAAAAATTAAAACTGAATATTTAAAAATCAAAATATCCAAAGTTACGCGAAATAAATAAATTAAATTAAATAAAATCAGGAGCTTGCTGGATTCGCATTCTGTGGACTTTGGTCCAGTCCGCGGTATCAGAAGAAACTGAGGAGATTTCTTCAAGCATGGAATCTACTGAAAGAAAGTGGTTTTCAAGGTACCTCTACCTATCCATATTAAGACCTCTAACTCCCCGCAGCAAGATATTATGGAGAATTTTTATGGCGTAGAGAATTTTCTCCTTCAACAAAGATACAAATTATGCATTCACGTCTAACATGTTTGAAAAACTTGATGTTCATGCAATTCAGACGTGTATGTATTAATAGTTTCCTCAAAGGGGATATTCTATGGAAGGCCGTTTTTGCCAACTCAAATTATGTTGATATCATAAGCATTTATTTTTCTGACGAAATATGATAGGTCGGTATGTGCATAACTAATTAGTAAAAAGAAAAATAAATAAATATTTATGTATGATGGTACTGTTATTGATGCTGTAGACAGAATTTTGTTGGTCGATAGGAATGTTACAATATAGTAAAATTGTCATTGCCATTTTCAAATTTGTACATGAAAGTCCTAACATCCATTTATTTATTGTGATTATCTTCCCAAAAAACTGATAAAGTTTCTCTAAAGTTCCTCTGAAAGGTTATGTGAGATCTTTCTTTAATGTCCTCAGGTTCCTTAATAATAAAAGTAAGAAATCATCACTTTCAATATTAAAAAGTGTGCTTGCTACCCACACATTTACTGTTTCTAATTTCAAAATGGTTGCTCGTATTTCTAAATCTTCATTTGCCAGTCTGAAGATAACCGTGCGATATTGGACTGCATCAATTAAGATTTGATTTAATAACAAAAGTGAGAGGTTCTGGGTGGATTTTTTTCTTCTCAATTTTAACCTTCTAAAGCCACAGACAGAGCTCAGAAATGGATGAGAAAGTTGTTGAAGCCATACCAGGCAGACCGTTTCTTGCCTTAATGATAGAAACAAATAAATATCATACTTACTGAACTCGGATCCACCTGATTAATGAAGATACAAGATATCACTGCGATCTTTGTAGTAAATAAAACATAAACGATAATGTTTAAAGTTGATTCAATCAAGAACAAACAATTTCGCTTGTAAATTTAAATGACTTTATTTAAGTATTTTACATAATATAGTAGATACATTTATTTATTTGTTGTTAGTAACCTTGCAGAAAAATGACACAGATATCGTGTTACCTATAAGTATTGCAGCCTTTTGCATTGTTCACACTTTCAGACGCATTAGTTTTCAACATAAGTAATGGGATGACTAATCCAATTTTATCTTCCAGGACACTTCAGCGAACATTGAAAACTATTTAAAGTTAATTGAGAAGATGAGAACGAAATTATGCTGACAGTCTGCTTGGAAATGTCAAACCGCTGCAGTGTGAGCAATTAAATAACAATGGATATGGCGGAGGAATTGTCTAGCTCCATAATCGGAGTTGAATCACCCCACAACCAGAGACTGGGATCAGATATCTCTCAGGTGCTAAAATCTTGATGGAAAAAAGTTCTGAAAGGTGTTCACTCCTTCTTCTTGGGACTGATAGAAATAGACAAAATAACAGTAAGTACATGTACACAGCTGCATAGGTAATAGACAAGCCAACAAATACCTACAAAACATATTATAGGTACCTACGAGTTTGTAAGAAGTTAATGACAAATGACAATGTCTACAGTCATGACCACACTACACTATACGTACCTACCTATTTTACTTACCATTGAACAAAATAGGGAAAATTCAACAAAGTTTAGAATCTAATATCAAATAAACAACAAGGGTATTTGTTTGATGTTTGTTAAGAGATGTTTGAGATGGGATGACTAATCCAATTTTATCTTCCAGGACACTTCAGCGAACATTGAAAACTATTTTAAAGTTAATTGAGAAGATGAGAACGAAATTATGCTGACAGTCTGCTTGGAAATGTCAAACCGCTGCAGTGTGAGCAATTAAATAACAATGGATATGGCGGAGGAATCTTGAATGTTTTGTCCCAGACCGCATCTGGGACAAAACATTGTCTAGCTCCATGACCGGAGTTGAATCACCCCACAACCAGAGACTGGGATCAGATATCTCTCAGGTGCTAAAATCTTGATGGAAAAAAAGATCTGAAAGGTGTTCACTCCTTCTTCTTGGGACTGATAGAAATAGACAAAATAACAGTACATGTACACAGCTGCATAGGTAATAGGCAAGTCAACAAATACCTACAAAACATATTAAAGGTACCTACGAGTTTGTAAGAAGTTAATGACAATGTCTACAGTCATGACCACACTACACTGTACGTACCTACCTACCTATTTTACTTACCATTGAGCAAAATAGGGAAAATTCAACAAAGTTTAGAATCTAATATCAAATAAACAACAAGGGTATTTGTTTGATGTTTGTTAAGAGATGTTTGATGGTTGTTATAGGAATAGAAGGTACATATCTATGAAAGATTCAATTTAGTAGTTAGTTATGTTAGTAGTTCATACTATTTCTTTCTTTTAGGATTGACCAAACCATTCTCGATTTGCGTACGGTATTGACCCATCCGATTACCACAATAATCTTTATCCAGCCCATCCTAAGATGTAAACATGATGAACAAACACTTATGCAAGAGAGATTATTAAAATCATTGAATATCTTGATAGAATAATCATCCTAGGTCATGTCTGTCGATAAGTAAGATGTTTAAAGCTGTCATCATCCTCTTGAAATTCTAATTAATACTGAGAAGAAATTAAATATCTCAGTAGGTACTTACCTATGAGATTCTAACAAACACTCGGCTTTTATCAATAAAAACAAATTAGGTAAGTAATTGTACTGGTTGTTGAAAAAGTAAGGGAACATTTCATTGAGATGGATATTGTATGAAGTACCTACATCGTGTAATGTACAAATTCCTTCAACCAATCTATGTTTTACCTCCCTAATTTATAAACTAGGTAATAGTGAATCGTCAAAAAATTCTAAAAGTTTGAGAATGAAACCCCTAAAGGAGATTTATTGTTGAAGCAATTGACCAACTAAGGTTGGGCACAACCGGATAGGAATCGAAATGAAATGGTACTTACCTATGAGATTCTAACAAACACTCGGCTTTTATCAATAAAAACAAATTAGGTAAGTAATTGTACTGGTTGTTGAAAAAGTAAGGAAACATTTCATTGAGATGGATATTGTATGAAGTACCTACATCGTGTAATGTACGAGTTCCTTCAACCAATCTATGTTTTACCTCCCTAATTTATAAAGTAGGTAATAGTGCAATAGTTTGGAGAATCGTCACAAAATTCTAAAAGATTGAGAATGAAACCCCTAAAGGAGATTTATTGTTGAAGCAATTGACCAACTAAGGTTGGGCACAACCGGATAGGAATCGAAATGAAATAATGAATCTCATGTTATTCAAAAGTTTTTAAAATCATGATAGTTATATGAAGACCTCCTATAGTCAAAACACATAAGGAAACGTGTTATTAGCCCAGTGATTCACAAAGATGGGACTTGATTTACACTTGAAGATTACTTTGCAAATTGATCCAGGCAGACTGCCAAACTCAGTTATGACATACTCATTGAGAGATCAGAATCGTTATCTACTAGCATCACAACTTTGTAGTTACTACTCATAATAGTTATATAGAGACCTCCTATTGGTAAAACACATAAGGAAACGTGTTATTAGCCCAGTGATTCGCAAAGATGGGGCTTGATTTACACTTGAAGATTACTTAGCAAATTGATCCAGGCAGACAGCCAAACTCAGTTATGACATACTCATTGAGAGATCAGAATCGTTATCTACTAGCATCACAACTTTGTCTGATACAATGTTTATGTTGCTGATTATTCTTGGATCAGATGGTGGATGAGGTGTACAACGTTACTTAACGTGATATGGGGAGTAAGAGGGAGTGTTTATAGGGATAACCCTATTATAACATTTTGTGATGAACACATAGGACACATACACATTTAGATAGCTCTTGAATTTATTAAAGGCTCTAATACAAATCAGATCTATTATTTCCCATTTCCTCCTTCTTCCATTTTCATTTGATATCTATCCAAATGCAAGATCAGTATGGTGGCATTCCTAAAAATAAAGACTTTTCTCAAATCCAATTGCGTCTCAGCAGTTTTTGAACACAGACTTTTTATTTCAACAATACGATGAGATTACATCTGAAGTTTATTGTTGGTTTGAGTGTAGCTATCAGTTCCTCTACGTTACATCACTTTATTGATCTTGTCAATGACGAAGACTATATTTTCGAAAAAGTTTCTCCTGACCAAATCGTCAAATAATGCCAAGAATGGAGAGACAAGTTGGTTTTGTCCAAACTGGTTTGCTCCTGAAGGAGCTGGAGAAAGATATTACACTATTCATCAATATAATATAACAGGTCAGAAACAGAACGATAAAAGTAGCTACCAAGAAGAAAAAAGAAGAATTGAATTTAATGTAATAGCTACTGTACATTACACTGTCATACGTTATAAGGCAATGTAAGAAAGTTCATAGGTAATACCTACGATTAATACATAATAACATAATAGCATTGTTTCAATTTCAATGCTTTTAAGCTTACAGCCTATTGCGGCCAATTTCTCAGCGTTTAAGTAAGTAAGAGTCATTTTCTAGGATAGTTGTGTACAACCCTAGTAGGGATTGACCCTACAACCCTACATATTTCTACGAATCCTAGGGATAGACGATCGATCTTATTAATTGTTCATTGTATTGGAGGGAAAATTATGTAGGAGGAAATAATTATATTACGAATTTGATATGAAGATCGGTTAAGTATACGTACCAAACCTATAACTGATCGTTCTACTGATCAAAACATTCCTCAATACTTACCTCTATCACATAACTACCTATTAACAAATAACAAATAATTATGAAATTCACAAAATCTATAAATAACTACAAGTTAGAACACGTCTGCGAGACCAATTAGGAGAGAAAAAAAATGCTAATTAAAATCTTCATTGGTATGAAAAGCAAGATAGCAAAAGGACTAGGCAGTGGCTAATTAATGGACTCTGAGCTAAGGACTGTAGGAACTAATTTCTTTATCTTTATCTCTTCAACCTGCAGACAAGAACAAAATGTATTTTCAAATATATCGATGCAGAATTTCATAAGACGTGGAGAGTATTACAGAATATTCGACCACCTTGAAAGTTAAGGCGGTGCTGTTGCATAATACCTAGCATGTCAAATATGCTGCAAACATAACATTTAGAACAACAGAATTATTGACTGAAACAATAAAGCTAATACACATCTTCTGTTGTGTTTGGTTTGGATACTGCAACTCGATTTTTACATTCAGAAATTTTTGGTAACTAAGAATTCTAGTTTGATTTGGCTGATGAACTGATATGTCGATGAGGCATTTTATTGATGAAAAAAGTGCCTGTTTAGAGAGTATGCACCTAGCTATGTCCAAACATAATAAGACCATAAATATGTTCCTTTTCAAACTTCATTAATTTCAAGAATAGGTTCCTCTCGTTTTCATCTATTTTTTATTGGGGCGGATAATTAATTTGCTGAATTGCTGACATCGATTTTCTCTTTCTCTTGACCTTCTCTAGATTTTTCTTCGTAAAATACCAAATACCAAGTGAAGGTTTAGCTTTTTTTCAATCATGATAGCGTTTAACAGTAGGTTGTACCCAGGTAGGTACCTATTTTCAAAAGAAATTGCTTTTTCAAATCAGTCATTTCTATAACGTAGATTTGATGCAATACTCAAGTACTATGTAGATAGGTACCTTGTTTAGCTATCAGCATATCAGATCACATGCACTTCAAGATTATGTTGATTTGCCTACAAATAGTTGAATAAACAGTACTGACCTCAACAAAGACCTTTCCCTTACGCTTTGATATAAAAGGAATCATCAATCAATGAGCCCATAGGTATGAGACTTCCTACATCCTGTAGTCCTGTACTAATGATAATGGATAACACTTATCAGCTAAGATCATCAACTACCAAAACGTTACCAATGGTATTGGATATATTATTAAATATAGTCCTAGGCCAGTTCTTAGCATCCACAAGAGGTGTTTACATAATAATTATCTTCCACTTTCAGAACTTCAGGCTCTATATTTATTCCAAACAAACATGCTTGATATGTCTAAGTCGTCTAATGCTCTAATAGATTTATTATGTGAACTTGTACCAGGTGCCTATAATGTTCGGACGAATTATTAAATTAGGTACTTTTTGTGCCTACAGCTTTTAGTGCACAATTTTGGGCAGCAGAATGAAACTTAACATTAATTCTCTTGTCGATCGATTGATTGGAATCGACTTTCGGCAATGTTCAAAATATTTGCCATTTTGATTGATCCATAATATGTAATAATTTGTTCTGGTTTAAACGTTATAATCCTGCTAGGAAGGAAAACTTCCCAACCGGAAACAACAGACTTAAATTAGTAGAGTTAGTCCAAGCCTTAGGAAATGTATCCGAACTTTCTACTCAGTCTACTAACTTGACATTTTGGTTATCTAAGAAATCGGAGTCCTTATAATCTCATCAATATTTATCTAACATCAAGCCATTAGTTGTCAGAAAAGGAGATAAAGTTCTCAATTGGGAATGCTAGATCTGGTTATCTGATCAGGAGGTTTTAATCCCCATATCCTATGTCTAACATGTGGACTTCATGGTAGTTATAGTGAGCTATGTCCTACATCCTATGGCTCCACCCAGGGGATGTAGTCTTATCAGTGGAATAATGAATCGATTGACCAAAGAATTAGATGAGTTTAAGCTCCCGATTTCTTGATGAAGGTGATGATAAAATGATTATTAATGACTTTCTAGTTCTACTCAGAAAGAGATCTGCCCAATGGTCTATGGTTTACCCAAGATTGGAATCTAATGCTTGCCTCAAGGAGTATTGTTCTCATATTACGAATCTGATCAGGTATTTCTTAAGTAGCTTGAAGATAACGGACCAGTATAGCTCGTAATTATAGCTCTTCCATCTCGTTAATACTGCTCTCTGCTATTCCAAGTGAACTTCATGGCATGCTTACAATAGTTTCATATTCAAAGGTTATCTATTTTTCACATACAATAATTTATTTCAATTTTAGAATCCAATGTCGACTACCAATACGTACCTATATATGATACTTGGAGATCGGAATTAGGAATCAGGGTTGAAGCTACCTTGCCATTTCCTTGGAATTTCTACCAGATTCTCCTGTACGGTTTTTACAAGGCTCAGCAAACCTTTGAGATTAACCAGCGTTTAGTGCATTTTGTTGAATGCACCAGTTTCCAATGGAGCACTGAAGGTAAGCAATGTGTTTGTTTATTATTTGATGGGTGATCTTCTGAGTTTTGACTTCTGAGGAATCATTAAGCTACTGGCTATTTCGGGGCACATTAAATCATGATTAAATGTATGCATTAAGCCTCGTTAGGACAACTGAGCAACTAGTTTAAATTCCACTGAAAAAAAGCAAACCTCAATGAGCAACTTATACTTCACATATCTAAATACGAGTACCTATAGGTAATTATTTTAAATACATACTAATACTAAAACATAAAATGTGGCTACCTACACGAACAACACAGGCGAAGTTGAAATTAAATTTACCGACCATAAGCCACAAGAGTGTCAGCAAATTTATGACGCTGATGAACTTATCACTAATAGCGGACAGTAGAGCATCCAAAATGTCAAGGACATCTGTAATCCATTTTTCTCAAGACAAAATAACCAATGGGACTCTCGTAAACAATACAATACTTGACAGTCAACCTGAAAAGTGTCTTCTTGCCTGAGCAAAATGATGAAAGACCTAGCACCTGGGATTGCAGTCAGTTTAGACCAAGGTGATGGACTTGGAGAGAGTAATGATCTTATTATTAGGGACCAACGAACCAATTTCAGTATTTGGTGTAATTGCGTCATGCGTCATCCAATTTTTTATTTATTTTCTGTAAACTCTCAAGGTTGAACATGATATTTTTTGTCTGAATATATACAGTCTTTGTGGCGTCCTATTGATAGTTCCAAGTTCTACCATGGTGAATTCATCAATATTATTTTGGTAGGTATTTTCTTTAAAATGTGAAGCATTGTTAATATCATGCTCTCCAAAATCAAAACCTAATGCCTTACCCACCTACCTTATATGTATTTTAAAAGTACTTTAAAAGTCAGCCTAACCTACCATATATTTTCAGTCTTTGTGGCGTCCTATTGATAGTTCCAAGTTCTACCATGGTAAATTCATCAATATTATTTTGGTATGTTCTTTAAAATGTGAAGCATTGTTAATATCATGCTGTCCAAAATCAAAACCTAATGCCTTACCCACCTACCTTATATGTATTTTAAAAGTACTTTAAAAGTCAGCCTAACCTACCATATATTTTAAAAGTAGGTACTTTAAAAGTCAGCCTAACCTACCTCATATTTTAAAAGTACTTTAAAAGTCCATCCTCTGTGTGGAGAGTATTACAGAACATTCGACCACCTTGAAAGTTTAGGCGGTGCTGTTGCATAATACCTAGCATGTCAAATATGCTGCAAACATAACATTTAGAACAACAGAATTATTGACTGAAACAATAAAGAATACACAACATGGGACGAAATTGCATTAAGCCATGTTTTCGCCAACTTGAATTGCATTATAGACAAGCTCTTGGATGAATTTGTTGTTGTACCCAAAGACAAGACAGTTCACAAAAGCAATTTTTGAACATCTAACGTACCAACCTAATATATCACAATAGATACTTACATATGTGGACCATTTTGTACTCGGACTATATGAAAAGTTGAAGACATAATGCTAAAAGCAAGTAACTTTGCAGTGACGTATCCATGAAGATGGATTGTTATCAAAAAAGAAGGACATTCTGGAAAAGAGTGTGCTTGTAGGAGTCGTTGTGTTATTTCCTTTCCAAATATTTTTTCTAAAGCTTCGTTTAGATTTGACTATAATTAACTGTCATCATCTAAAAATATGGAATCGTAAAAATCATTAATAAACCATGTAAAATTTTAAATAGCGGTGTCAACAAACAGCAAGAGAAAGCAATGTTTGAACATCTAACGTACCAACCTAATATATCACAATAGATACTTACATATGTGGACCATTTTGTACTCGGACTAAGTAGGTATATGAAAAGTTGAAGACATAATGCTAAAAGCAAGTAACTTAGTAGTGACGTATTCATGAAGAAGGACTGTTATCCAAAAAGACTCCCAAGGATATTCTGGAAAAGAGTGTGCTTGTTCAAGTGGTTGTGTCATTTCCTTTCCAAATATTTTTTCTAGAGCTTTGTTTAGATATTGACTATATATAATTATAACTGTCATCATCTAAAAATATGGAATCGTAAAAATCATTAATAAACCATGTAAAATTTTAAATAGCGGTGTCAACAAACAGCAAGAAATGTAATGTGTAGGTCCTCTAGTTAAACTGTACCACGGTTTTAGAGCGCAACTTAAGCTTTGATATAAAAGGAATCATCAATCAATGAGCCCATATGAGACTTCCTACATCCTGTAGTCCTGTACTAATGATAATGGATAACACTTATCAGCTAAGACCATCAACTACCAAAACGTTATCAATGGTATTGGATATAATATTAAATATAGTCCTAGGCCAGTTCTTAGCATCCACAAGAGGTGTTTACATAATAACTATCTTCCACTTTCAGAACTTCAGGCTCTATATTTATTCCAAACAAACATGCTTGATATGTCTAAGTCGTCTAATGCTCTAATAGATTTATTATGTGAACTTGTACCAGGTGCCTATAATGTTCGGACGAAATATTAAATTACTTTTTGTGCCTACAGCTTTTAATGCACAATTTTGGGCAGCAGAATGAAACTTAACATTAATTCTCTTGTCGATCGATTGATTGGAATCGACTTTCGGCAATGTTCAAAATATTTGCCATTTTGATTGATCCATAATATGTAATAATTTGTTCTGGTTTAAACGTTATAATCCTGCTAGGAAGGAAAACTTCCCAACCGGAAACAACAGACTTAAATTAGTAGAGTTAGTCCAAGCCTAAAAAATTCAGGGTGAGGTTCTTAGGAAATGTATCCGAACTTTCTACTCAGTCTACTAACTTGACATTTTGGTTATCTAAGAAATCGGAGTCCTTATAATCTCATCAATATTTATCTAACATCAAGCCATTAGTTGTCAGAAAAGGAGATAAAGTTCTCAATTGGGAATGCTAGATCTGGTTATCTGATCAGGAGGTTTTAATCCCCATATCCTATGTCTAACATGTGGACTTCATGGTAGTTATAGTGAGCTATGTCCTACATCCTATGGCTCCACCCAGGGGATGTAGTCTTATCAGTGGAATAATGAATCGATTGACCAAAGAATTAGATGAGTTTAAGCTCCCGATTTCTTGATGAAGGTGATGATAAAATGATTATTAATGACTTTCTAGTTCTACTCAGAAAGAGATCTGCCCAATGGTCTATGGTTTACCCAAGATTGGAATCTAATGCTTGCCTCAAGGAGTATTGTTCTCATATTACGAATCTGATCAGGTATTTCTTAGTTTCTTACCTTATGTATCGATCAAAGGATTTCGGTTTTGTAGATTTCCTATGCGAGTATGGTCATTATTAGGCTTGCCAAACGTCCCGAATTGGCCGGGACAGTCCCGAATTTCAGGGGGTGTCCCGGCGGCCCGTTCAGTTTTTCATTTTGGGGCGTTTTGTCCCGAATTTCCGTTTTTGTCCCAGAAAAAATTCGGGACGCGTTTTTTAACTTTAAATTCCCAGCTTCATACATATTTCTGGACATGGTCTATATTGTACTTGACCATTATCTCAAACTAAACAAAATTCCCAGCTTCAATTAGAGACGAAGATGTAGAGCAAAGTAAAAAGACCGCAATATAAAAGCAAGGCAAGGCCTGTATTCAGATCGATCCACATCTATTATGGGCTATCAATCCATAAGAATATGGTGGAAAGCTACATCATGACATTTCCTAGCAGTAGTCTCGTACTCGTTCTAGGAACCCACACTTCCTCCTACATGTCTAGTAGGTCAAATTTTTGGCCCATCACGGCAGACTACTTGCGGTCTTGGAACCAATAAATTCAAATATCATTCCACATTTTTGTCCAATCTGGTGGAAGGTGGAATAATAGGGTAAGTGTACCATTTATTCGCCCACCTAAAAAACGTACCATTTATTGGCCCACCTGCCCACATTTATTTTTCTAATTTTTGTTTTTATGACTACAGTTTTTGAATAGCACTGGTTCGATAGCACCTTTAAGCCCTTTCTTTTATTGAAACTGGATCTTGAAAAAGTTCGTCCACTTCAGACTTATGTGGCGTATGGTACAGGTGGGCCAATAAATGGTACGTTTTTTAAAATGGTACAGTGAAGCTTGGGGTGTGATGGTCTCCAGCTAGGATTAGCTGGATCGTCTTGAACTACATACAACCATCATGAGGTCTTGGGCTTGTTCTACCTCTTTTAACTTTGAAATCTGATTCCTGATTCATATCTATGGAGTCAAATTTACGATCTACGTCTAACACATTGAAAACTCGTACATCAGTAAGTCTTTAGCTTTGGTTAAGAAGGAAATTGGGTATTAAAATAATAAAAATATCTACTGCCACGCCGCAGAAGACTTCATGTTGACTATGTTGTGAAAATACCATCTCTAGCTGCAGGCGTAATATAGACTTGCCAGTTTGTCTTGGTGCTAGTTGGAGGTTATTGTTGATCACTGACATACAAGATAGGTTGGTGTGGTCCAAGAATAGATCCACTAGGAAATACCAGAGTAGGTGACTCATATTGGGTTACAAACTCATAATTATTCACGAATATTCAGATGTAATCGTTATGAAATTCATAATATGAGTGCGATGTTCCAGATCATATCGAACGAGATTATGTAAGAATCCACAAAATAATAGATGAGACTCGATTAAAATTAGTCAAAGCTTAAAAGGTGTATCTAGGTTCTTGTGACATGTGATAGCTTTCTCCCCATTCATTGCCCGACCTACGTTCCTTTTTCGAGAGTTTGTCTTTGGAGCGAGCAAGTTTGTCGGCAAATATCTCTATCAGCACAAAGTATGATAATTATGAGATACAACGATAGCAAATTACTTTCGTTTGACCGTAAATTTTGTCATGAGATAAAAAATAAATTAATATTTTCACAGACCATTTACTCATTTTGTATTGATGATGGCGATGGAAGATTCATCAGAAGATAGGGAAGATGTTGTGATGGGTTTAAGTGCATTGAGATTAAAATAATTTATTTCATGCATTATGTATTTATGCATTACATTACCTACATTGTGAGTAGGTACATGAACGAATAAATTCAAGAATCGGACGTACCTGTCTTGTTTGAATTCAACATTGTGCTAGCACTTTCCATTAAATTTGATTCTGATAATGCCTAAAGAAATCTACCTCTCACGCATTTGGTTAGCACCGACATAACACTGCGAAGACAAGATAGATGAGGTGTTGGGATCTCTGCCTCGGTGGTATAATGGTTTTTACCCTTGACTGCAAGAATAGGCGACTGAGTGTGGGTTCAATTCCGATCAAGACTTCACTTTCTACAATTTCTTGTTTACGTGTTCTCATATTATGTTTCGGGTAAAATGCCTCCTCCACTAACAAGTAACAAGACGAGTCCTCTGAAATGAACAAACTATCCTTGGAATCATCTCTAAAGTATGACCTACCTCAACACAGTAAACCACAATCAACAAACGTCTAACATGGTTCACACCGATAGCAAATACTGATCACATAACTCTGAGATGAATGAGCTGTGAAGGCCACAAAAAATTGTCTTATATAAGAAGTCTTGTTTATATCTAATAACTAATACACATCTTCTGTTGTGTTTGGTTTGGATACTGGAACTCGATTTTTACATTCAGAAATTTTTGGTAACTAAGAATTCTAGTTTGATTTGGCTGATGAGCTGATATGTTGATGAGGCATTTCATTGATGAAAAAAGTGCCTGTTTAGAGAGTATGCACCTAGCTATGTCCAAACATAATAAGACCATAAATATGTTCCTTTTCAAACTTCATTAATTTTTTGCCAGCTTAGCGGGTGGGTAGATAGATAAAATGCTAATCAAGATCCAATGACTAAGTACCTACTATGTAGATACCTTGTTTAGATATCAGCATATCAGATCACATGCACTTCAAGATTATGTTGATTTGCCTACAAATAGTTGAATAAACAGTACTGACCTCAACAAAGACCTTTCCCTTACTCAAAAGTAATCCAAGACTCCAAGTCAATGTCTGTTAATGCCAGAAAACTCACCGCGACCAAAGGTCAGCCATGTTTAATCGACTTACAATTTGTATCAGAACTCACCTAAATTCGACCTACGCTACGGTATAATGATTTTAATAACAAGCTCCCGATGTTGTATGTAGCGCTCTATGTGTCACAAACCGGATTGCATAATCCAATATCCACATCTGCTATTATTTACCCATTCTCTAGAAACTAATTCCTCACCGTCACAAACTAAGTCTTGTTCAACGAGGTTCTGAGGACTTGGGAGAACTAATGACTATTATTATTAATCACAATGGCGATGACTTTGCTATTAAAGTCATTCTGACGTAACTTCTAACGGACCTCATGGCCCCACATGGTGGACAGGTTTGATGTTGACAACAGAAATACAATGAAAAGTGTTGCAACATTGTGTCCAGTTCTCAGAATACTCGAATTATCGTACTTTTTCAAATTCTCTGTTGACTTTGGATGTATTTTAAACTGTGTTGCAGTTTCATTATTTTCTTTTACTTCTCCATTCTGGCCTGATTGCAAATTCATTGCAGTTTGGTAATTTGTTTCACTTCAGCATAGAATACAAGGATAGGCAATGAAAGTAATACAATTAATACATAGTAACAAGTACTTGTCTTATCAAGTGCCTACCTGTCTACCTATCATCAAAATACAAACCAAATCAATTGGTGCACTAAATATTGAGTTATAGCCCCTGGCCCTTCTATGGAAAGTCCAACTACTACTATACTAGTAGGTGGATGTCATTACCATCAGTATTGTACAATAGCTCCTCACATTGGTCTTTCCAATATCTGTAGATCGCTATCGGTAAAACCTAATTTTACTTACGACATTTTTCTACTAACAAGGACAAGACATACAATCATAGATTAACTCCATCCTCCATCAAGTTGCTCCAGGTAGGTACCTATCTGAAATAGCCGAAATCTCCCGATTGTTCCTTCTCTAAACTTTATAATCACTCATGTAACATATTGACCCGTACTTCTGATTGCGTTTATGCCCTGAAGTCATGCGGACCTCGGCTGACACCCGAAAATATTCCACTTTCTAATGCTTTTGATTGAACTTTCTTCCGGTAGGCTCAAGTGCACTGGACCTCGTCAAACCAGAACAAGCTTCGCTTCAATAAATTGGAATTCTTATTATCAAATTCTTTGATTAACTGCCTTAAATGAGTCTTTGATTAGCTGTCTTGAATGTTTTGATTAACTTTATGTTTTAATTTGAATCAATGTATTTTAAGTAGCTTGAAGATAACGGACCAGTATAGCTCGTAATTATAGCTCTTCTATTTCGTTAATACTGCTCTCTGCTATTCCAAGTGAACTTCATGGCATTCTTACAATAGTTTCATATTCAAAGGTTATCTATTTTTCACATAAAATAATTTATTTCAATTTTAGAATCCAATGTCGACTACCAATACGTACCTATATGATACTTGGATATGAATTAGGAATCAGGGTTGAAGCTACCTTGCCATTTCCTTGGAATTTCTACCAGATTCTCCTGTACGGTTTTTACAAGGCTCAGCAAATAGAAATGGGAAGACACAAAAGTTATGAAGGTTCAAGAGTAGGTAATACGTCGAATAACTAATAGGTAGGTACTCGTTCACTCGAACATTATGCAAGTAGGTACATAGACAATTTACATAATTCTAATATTTTATAGCAATATAAACTAGGTATACCTATGTAGGTAATATCGGGTGCGTAAGTAATTATGTGTGTATCAATTACGAAAGCAAAATGGTGCCAATCCTAGAATCCAATCTGATCATACAACTGACTGATGGGATTTTCGTCAGTAGGTACCTAATATGATAAATAGGTAGTGAAGTGGGTTGTTTAGCAGGATTTATGTATGTATTATATTAGCCAAATATTTTGCCAATAAAAAACAGGAAAATAGTGGCTAAAATATTGTGCTAAGCCGCTAATTATTATTAGGAGATTGTAAATACAGCCAAACTCAATAACCCACTTTAAAATTCTCCCTATAATGTGCAATAAGGAAAAGAAAGTGATTGTTTACTTTGTTCATTTCATTGTCTTTATCTCTTTATAGGTATTGAGGAGAAAATATCTATGCCTATGCCTACAAATGGTACAAAGTATTTAGATTTACAAAGTAAAAGTATACAAATAAGATTAGATCATTTCTTACGTTTTTCGAACGATTTGTTGATTTTTTATCGCCCTAAAATCGAAAAGAGGAGGGGGACAAAACGGGAAAAACCATCCGTTCCGATAACAAACCTTTGGATAAATTTTGCCCCTGTTAGGGACCGAATCCGCGACTTATCGCTTACCAGGGCAACGTGCTAAAAGCTAACTAGGCTGACTTCAAACGAGTTCGTAGGCTGTAATTAGATTTTGCAGTCAAAGTTGACCGAAAATCAAACGGAAGACAGCAATTTCAGATTAATTTTATGGACCTAAATTACTATAAATCGCTCATACCGTACTAAACGCGCTTGTCATCCTTTTAGAAGTGGTTTGGTAAACCCAAGCTTTATAGTCCAATTATTCCAGGGGTTTTAATAAATTTAAGCTTGATAGATTGCATCTGAATATTAATTATAACTTACGCGATAAATTACCATGATGTGTGTCACTATAGACAGGGTGTTCAGCTGTTCAGTGTTCATTGTGTAGTCAAGTAGTCATTGAACCAGAGTGCCAAATCAGAAGGCATAGTCTATAGCTAAAGCTAAATCCCTTTTAAGGATGAGCTACGTGGTGGGCTGGAAATTCACGATTTAGCCGGAAGCAGTGACGTATTCGGTGTAAATTCGGAGGGTTCCTTATGATGGCCACTAATGTTCAGACCGTCTGACAGACCTGGCGGGCATAAGTCCCTATATCTCCTTGAAATGTAAATATAGTTTAGTTGAGTCTGACTAAAATCGGTCGTAAACATTGAAAGTATAGAGGTGAGAGAAGGGTTTGGATGTCAGAGACTGTCTCAGAAGCGGCGGGTCTCAGTTTGGTGTGGATTTTAAATTACATTACAAAAATGAATTGAAAATTTTATATTCCAAATTAGACGACTAATTCCTTTTTCTTTCTCTCTGTTCACAGGTATGTTCCTAGTTCCCTCGTCTTGGAGATTTCGATTAGAAATAGACACTCCAACAGTTGAATATACCACCGTACAGCGTTAGTAAGTTTGTCCCTCTATCTTAGCTTAACTTCATGCACAAAAATCCCAGTCTGAGGGTTATGTATTAGGGGCAACTGCTCGGAAGGATGTGTGAAGCTTATACGAATCCCTCTATCATAGCTTTCTACATTCGTATAATTTCCAACGGAGAAAAGAAACACAGTACGAAGTTACGAACACATACGGAAAAAGCACTAACACATATACTCGCCCAGATAATGACTACTTGTACTCATATTTCCGTAATACATCTGTATTATATCATACCGTGGATACATAATGGGTTGCAAGTAATGTTTATGTTCCATTTAATGTTTCGTATTATGATCTATGATGACGGCAGTGTGCTCGTACGTTCGCCATGTTCGTGTATTGTCCATTTTATGAGAGAAGTCAGTCGCGGGAAAAAATGTAGTACCCCTGTCACAATATTATCGTGAACTTTTTACGCTAAACGAAATTATACTATTTTCTAACAACAAAATGTGGAGTTGGGTACAAAACTGCAAATGGTTTTGAGGCTTTTGTTTGGTTCAAAGTTTCTTGCAATAGATCAGTTGCGCTTACTTGGGTGGTGTTTCAAAGTCATGGAGCAGGAAAAATGAGGACCAATAGAATTTTTCTTTTTCTTCTACAGACGACCACATGCACTGGGAACACTTCACTAGAAAACATTTTTAGACTTATAATTATTGCGTTTTTTTCAAGTATGTATTTAGTTACGTACGGATACAGCTTCCTCGAAGTGAGAGTATGTGTCATTGTTAAGCCATTTGAAAATAGTTTCATAGTAGAATCATTTGTTCTGATTCTCAAGAATGTGTTTGACGGAATGTTGTACCTACTGATTTATGATATTTTCTAGTGTTAGCAAAACCCCAGGAATAATAAATAGAGAGACAAAAAAAGTTCTATGGATTAGTTTAAAGGTCAATTTATTCACTTTTACCTGTGTAGATAGTACCAAAAATTTGCCCTTCACAATAGCTGTTATACTACGCACCTAAGATGAGAAGAGATCACTAATATAATGTCAACTTTAGAAAACATTACAGGTTAAGTACTAAGTGACCTAACATCTTCCGGTTTTTACTGAACCAGTTTCCAATGGACCACTGAAGGTAAGCAATGTGTTTGTTTATTATTTGATGGGTGACCTTCTGAGTTTTGACTTCTGAGAAATCATAAGCTACTGGCTATTTCGGGGCACTATGCATTTAGCCTCGTTCGGACAACTGAGGAATAGGACAACTGAGCAACTAGTTTAAATTCCACTGAAAAAAAGCAAACCTCAATGAGCAACTTACACTTCACATATCTAAATACGAGTATAGGTAATTATTTTAAATACATACTAATACTAAAACATATAATGTGGCTACCTACATGAACAACACAGGCGAAGTTGAAATTAAATTTACCGACCATAAACCACAAGAGTGTCAGCAAATTTATGACGCTGATGAACTTATCACTAATAGCGGACAGTAGAGCATCCAAAATGTCAAGGACATCTGTAATCCATTTTTCTCAAGACAAAATAACCAATGGGACTCTCGTAAACAATACAATACTTGACAGTCAACCCGAAAAGTGTCTTCTTGCCTGAGCGAAATGATGAAAGACCTAGCACCTGGGATTGCAGTCAGTTTAAGACCAAGGTGATGGACTTGGAGAGAGTAATGATCTTATTATTAGGGACCAACGAACCAATTTCAATCTTTGGTGTAATTGCGTCATGCGTCATCCAATTTTTTATTTATTTTCTGTAAACTCTCAAGGTTGAACATGATATTTTTTGTCTGAATAATCGTAATATGAAGGTATGTATCTGATATTTCTTGTGTTCAGAAATAATAAATCGGTTCAATGAATCATCTTGTATACAGATATGGTTAAATAGTTAATTCCCATATAAATTTGGAGCCTACTGAAACAATTTTGTTCTTCTCTGCCTGTATGTCTGTCTCTCTCTCTTCCTCCCTCCCTTTCTTTTTTGAGGCTCAGTAGAAATCATTACAGGCTCGTACGTGGACAAGTGGACACCAGTAAATCCACCCATTTCTATTCCTATAACATGACTAACATGAGTAAAAGTGACACATCCACCAATATCTACTGTTATAATATCAGTAAAAGTGATATATCCACCAATCTCTATTCTTATATGTACCTAACTTCAGTAAAAGTAACACATCCACCAATTTCTACGTAATTATAATGATATCAGTAAAATAGCCACATCCACCAATTCTCCCTTGGAACTAAATACGACACTAATATGGGCATATCCATACCTTAAATAAGTAGGGATTAAATGATAATAATACCTACCTATGTACCTACTATAGTTAACAGTCAAGGCAGATTACTGTTCCTATGTGTGTACCTACATACATAATACAGAATTCTGATACTTTGTATTTGTTGATTTTTGTAAGAGTACACCAGTCAAGTGCTTGTATAAACTAAACATTTACATAGTGACATTATTTTCAATCGCGGGACACGGATTGCGCAATTTATCAGCAGTTCTAAAAATTCAAGTACTATTGTATGGAGATAATACTCTGAAACTCGCCTAAGCCTAGATACTGGGGAGTCGGGGACTGTGAGAATTTCAAGTCTATAGTGTGAAGAATATAAGAATCACATACCTACTCAAAAAGCCCACTCTGAGGCGTAGGTGTAGGGGCAAACAGCCCAAAAAAAAAAAATGTACCTACTCAAAAAGCCCACTCTGAGGCGTAGGTGTAGGGGCAAACAGCCCTGAAAAAAAACCTGGTCGACCTATATATCAAATTAAAGATCTTTTTACCAGGAACACGAAAGTGGTGGTGCAAATTTTGTTTTTTGTTTTCTTTAAAGCCCTTTAAAGAACTTCCATAAATTCCATTGATTGTCATAAAAAAAATGATAGCAGGAACTGTAACATCGGAGATCCCGCAGGAACACGAAAGTGGTGGTGCAAATTTTGTTTTTTGTTTTCTTTAAAGCCCTTTAAAGAACTTCCATAAATTCCATTGATTGTCATATTATTAATATTTAAGTAACTATTTTTTATTCATATATATTTTTATTTATAGCGTGTAATCAAATAAATAAATAAAATATTTTTATTTATATACCTAGTTAAGTAAACTATCTTTTGTATCAAGAGGAAGGATCTTATATTTGTATTTAATTGTTATTATCAAATAAAGAAAATAAAACATGAAAAAAAGAAAAAAATCCTCATTAACATTTGTAGGGGCCCTCTTCTCTCGACGCTCCTAGTATAGGCGCTGTGTAAACAAAGGTGGGATCTCCTGGCGTCACCTATACAGATAGTTGATAGTCCCTGGCGTACTTCATGATAGCGAGGAATAAAAAGTATACCAGGTAATCTTATCTAGAACACAGGAGAGATAAACGATTCTCCCGCGAGCGCTCTCTCTCGAAACCTGCCAAGATACGACAGGGTGGATTGAAACCTAAAATGAATACTCCAATGGCTGGGCCATAATTTGAATTTAAATAAACTCGGTTTAACTCTTGAATAAGGCCATCTGATTAGCTGAAAAGTTTGAAATCACCAACCAGATAAGAAGCTTAATCCAAGAGATTGGCCTTTGGGTAGGAAAACAAGTTGATGTAGTGGGTGTGACTGAGTGAATGAATCTCACTTTTATTATTAGTGGATGTGACGTCTTTACTAGGTATTTTACACTCTAATAAATATAAATAAATAAAAAAAAAAAAATAAAAGGATTGTATAGGCACAACATAGATCCAAAGATATAAGGGATCCAAGTCTAACGAAGAAATTAAATTAGGGGCTAAAATTTAAAGCTACCTCAGCTATCCTTTTCAAAGGATAGTAGGCATAATATCTGACGAAAAAAAGACGTCTTACTTAACAATCTTTTGAAAAGTACATCTCTTGGTATCTATGAAGTTTATTACCGGAAAGAGGTATCTACCTACATGACAGACATGTTGATAAACATAGGACTCTTATCTAGGAATATAATTTCTTTTTAATTAAATTATAACACATTTTAACACATTACCATAATGCTTGGTTAATTAATGTTATTTAATCTTATCCACATGTTGCAGTGATACTGAGTGTTTATTATATCTGGTGGCCCTACTTATACCAATCTATTTTATTTCCAGATGTGTAGCATTGACTATGACTACGTGAGTGACAAGTTCCTCCAGTCTCTGAATTTACAGCTATATTTTGCCCATCTGATTTATTTTCTTCAATATAGTAATTATGTGTTTATGTGGTAGGTAACAATAATAATTTTGAATAACTAGTCAATTGTTCCAACTAATTATTTTTGAAGTAACAGCTTGTCCTTTTGCTTACATTAGAGGAGATCAGGAGCATTACTTATGTGGTTTGTAGGTACTTAATAATATTTGAAGAATATGTACGTTTGAAATGATAACCCCTTTTTGTTGTTTGTTAATGTAATTTTGATTTTCATTCTATTTTAAGAACTTTTTTTTTTTACAAGTAGGTAAGTAGTACTGAAATCAAAGAAGTAGGACAGCTTAGGAAAAACCCAGTGATTTGGAGAACAAATCTTATCTGTTTAGTACAAAGTTCACCCTGAATGGCAATCAAACCTGTGACCTTTCAAGCTAACTAGGATGGCTTATTGTTCCCTCTTGAAATTTAATTTTGCACTTCTGAAATTGTTAAGTAATTCTGTTCCAGTAAGCAATTATTCACTTCACAAAAAAATCAATTTTCCAATATGAAGAGTTATGGTGTATTTTCACTTTAGGAAACCGAACACTGGGAAACAGACCTTTCAGACCTTTGCTCCATCCAGCTTCTATTAGAGTGGTCAGTGGTTTGTTCCCCAAAGGGAAAACACATCTTCATTATATTGAGCCAGCCTAGTTAGCTTAGTTGGTAGTGTGTCTGCCTTGTAAGCGCTAGGCCGTGGGTTTGATTCCCGCCTGGGGCGGATTTTATCCTGATGGGATAATGTTCGTTCTCGGAATGGCTGGCTTTCTCCTATCCTGTCTTCCTTCTCTCTTCTTATTCTAGTTACTTTTAGATAACAAAGTATTCTTTCCTTCTCAGTTGAACACGGAGGCATTCAACATGATCAAGCACTACCCGGATCTCGAGTCAGTCTGGTGGGTCGACTCATCAGTGTCTGACTACGATGTTCCAGATCATATCAAACGAGATTATGTAAGAATCCACAAAATAATAGATGAGACTCGATTAAAATTAGTCAAAGCTTAAAAGGTGTATCTAGATTCTTGTGACATGTGATAGCTTTCTCCCCATTCATTGCCCGACCTACGTTCCTTTTTTGAGAGTTTGTCTTTGGAGCGAGCAAGTTTGTCGGCAAATATCTCTATCAGCACAAAGTATGATAATTATGAGATACAACGATAGCAAATAGACGACCACATGCACTGGGAACACTTCACTAGAAAACATTTTTAGACTTATAATTGCGTTTTTTGAAGTATGTATTTAGTTACGTACGGATTCAGCTTCCTCGAAGTAAGGGTATGTGTCATTGTTAAGTTGTTTGAAAATAGTTTCATAGTGGAATCATATTTGTTCTGATTCTCAAGAAGTGTTTGACGGATGTTGTAGGTACCTACTGATTTATGATATTTTCTAGTGTTAGCAAAACCCCAGGAATAATACCTAAATAGAGAGACAAAAAAAGTTCTATGGATTAGTTTAAAAGTCAATTTATTCACTTTTACCTATGTAGATAGTACCAAAATTTGCTCTTCACAATAGCTGTTAATACTACGCACCTACGATGAGAAGAGATCACTAATATAATGTCAACTTTAGAAAACATTACAGGTTAAGTACTAAGTGACCTAACATCTTCCGGTTTTTACTGAATTGGCATATTAAAATAATAATAAAAAATTGTTACCATCTATTGCAAAATGTCACTAGTGATTTCAATGTTGTCGTTTTTTTTACCAGTTATAACATTCAACATTCCTGATTTAAAATTTGATAGAAAGCTAATCAGATGTATTATGCAAATAAGTTGATACTGAACTTCAGAACTTGAAAGTGAAATTAGGCAGTGCAAAGTTCGCAAAAGTGCATAAAAAATATTGAGAGGAGAGAAGTTATTTCTAGCTACAGGTAGGTAAGGATCTCGAAATTTGTAATTTATTTGACAGCAAAAGTCAAACCTAAAAATCCTGATTTTACGTGGAACACATTTTTACCCGAACCAGTAAAATGTTACCATTGGTACCTAAAGTTCAAACTTAAACTGGTTTTCACTTTTAGTTACTAACATGATAATTATTATGTTGATTTATCAATGAGAGTAATAAGACCCTTTGATAACTAAGACCTAAGTGTTTCGTTTGAGATATTAAATTGTGGCCCCCAGCAGACCGAAGAGATAGGATCCTCGGTCACAGGCTCTAAGTTTTATATTAACAGAGATCGACAAGAAAGTAAAAAGATCCCAAACAGTTGAGTTCCTAGGCATTTGATTAATAAATTCATATCGAACCATGTTTAAAATCCCAATAATGACATGAAATAATATAGTCAGGGGAAGATCATTTATTTAGACTATTAGACTGTCAAAGTCCAAATAGGACATATATTGTTGTCTCTTTACATATCTCAAAAGTTCAATATTGCACTACTTTTGTCAGATTAAGTTCAAACGAATGAATCATCTACCAAAAATATACCATTGACTATTGAAGCATCATCTACCAAAAACATACAATCGAAGCAAGAGTTTGAACAGTTTCAAAAGTACGTATCTACAGCTCACCAGATATTTCGTAGGTGCTTGTAATATGAAATCCTGTTTCCCCCAAACAGCAAATAGGAACATACATACTTCGTATCTTATCAGAGAACAAACCAAGGTGTATGAAGATAATGATTCTACAGGGTGCCCTAGAAAATGTCCTACAGGATGAATCAGAACATCAATATACAGTGTGTGCCATTTCATTTTGTTAGGTGAATCTTTTTTTTTTTTTTTTTTTAGCAGGGTTCTCCTTGAAGAGCTCTTCCTCTCCCACCTAAACACTAAATTTTTCTTTCAGTGTGTGCCATTTCTTTTCGTCGAGTCAGTGTGTGTGACTGAGTGAATGAATCTCACTTTTATTATTAGTGGATGTGACGTGTTTACCAGGTATTTTAATTTGAAAGGACTGTATAGGCACAACATAGATCCAAAGATATAAGGGATCCAAGTCTAACGAAGAAATAAAATTAGAGGCTAAAATTTAAAGCTATCCTTTTCAAAGGATAGTAGGCATAATATCTGACGAAAAAAAGACGTCTTACTTAACAATCTTTTGAAAAGTACATCTCTTGGTATCTATGAAGTTTAAATTACCGGAAAGAGGTATCTACCTACATGACAGACATGTTGATAAACATAGGACTCTTACCTAGGAATATAATTTCTTTTTAATTAAATTATAACACATTTTAACACATTACCATAATGCTTGGTTAATTAATGTTATTTAATCTTATTCAAATGTATTCTAACATTGGATTATGAGTGTATAATATCTTAAATGTATGCAAACATTGGATTATGATAAAGTAGATTTTCTCAGAGCTTATTAGCTCAATAATACGCCCAATATTATGATTATAATTACATCAGGTGATTCTACAAGTACGAATGTATCAGGTATGTATTATATTAGCCAAATATTTTGCCAATAAAAAACAGGAAAATAGTGGCTAAAATATTGTGCTAAGCCGCTAATTATTATTAGCAATCGATCAAAAGAGAAGAAAGTGAAATAGGTAGGTACCTTGTGTCTGGTTTGATCTCGAGTTGTTCTGTCAAGATAGAGTCTTGAGACTCTAGAAGTCCTGACCTTTGAAGTCTCGTGTCTCGGACCTAACATTTGAAGTCTATGTAAATTACCGATGCGATGGTCCGATGGTTTTGGTCCGATTTGCGATGGTGATTGCGAGGGGAAGGAGAGAGAGAGAGAGAGAGAGAGAGAGAGAGAGGGAGAGAGGAGGAGAAGAAGAGAGAAGAAGGAGTGAGGAGGGAGGGAAATTGAGAAAAGGGTGGGATAGGGAAGCGGAGGGCAAGAGAAATAGGAGAAGGTAGAGAATGAATGAAGAGGAGTGGACGATAGAAATGGGAAGACACAAAAGTTATGAAGGTTCAAGAGTAATACCTACCTACGTCGAATAACTAATAGGTATAGGTACTCGTTCACTCGTACATTATGCAAGTAGGTAACTACATAGACAATTTACATAATTCTAATATTTTATAGCAATATAACCTAGGTATACCTTTGTAGGTAATATCGGGTGCGTAAGTAATTATGTGTGTATCAATTACGAAGCAAATGGTGCCAATCCTAGAATCCAATCTGATCATACAACTGACTGATGGGATTTTCGTCAGTAGGTACCTAATATGATAAATAGGTAGTTACTTACGTGCATACCTACCTACCTACCGGATATATTATTTTGAAGCAATTTACAGGAATGTACAATGTACCTAGTATGTACTATACATATAGATAGTACACACTTAGTAAATATAACACTCGTATGTACCTATTTTATAAACAGGGAGGCACCCAATTCATTGAAGAAATCTACAAGTCATCATTCGTAATAATAAAACTATTCTACTTCGCCGAAATTACTTAGGTACCTAAGTACCTAGGTATTTGGTATCTGTGTAAATACTGTAAATAGGTAGTAGACCATGTTTCTTAAACCATAATAGGTAGGTATTTTGTCAGAATAAATTCGGTACACCTGTAACATATTACCTACTCATATTAGGTATATAGGTACCTATGAAAGTACCTACCTACATAGTAAATGGTCTTTTTATGGTCCAGATAGTCCGTCGCGCGTCGTCCAGATACCAACCATGCACAGTGTTACTTAACCTCATTGTGGTAGGTAGGTACAATGAGGTTAACTATCCAACATATACATAGAACTGAAACCTATCCCCTATGAGAATAAAACGCCTTACTATTCAAACAAATCTCACTTATTTTGACACACTGCACTGGAGTTCACTCACTCATTGACAAATTGACCGCTCACTTGTCGTCAGTAAGGCTTACCTCAAACAAACATGTAATATGCAGAGCATTTTTTTAATGCTATGCATATTGCATTTCTCCATACTTCTTTTTTGAAGGCGTTTTTTATTTATCAGTAGATTTCTCTTTTATCACTCGATCAGCTGTTCCATTGTTTTCTAGTAAAAAACGTAAGAAATGACTGAAATTGCGTTACAAGTTTTACAAATTTCGTTTGGACGTGATACAGTTTCGTTTTCATTTCTTCAGTTTTCAATCTCATTGACAGAACTTACACAATAGATAGCTTTCAAGCTTTGGCTACCTACCACTGTCATACATTCAAGTTATCAATCTACATTACTTTAATTTATAACTAATAAATTCCATACTTTTGTTAAAATTTTACTAGGTATATTGTTAAAGCTTCCAAAGTCATACAAAGTGTTTTATTAAATTGAATTTTTCGTGAATGTGTTTCTTTGCTGTAGATAGTGCTTTTCCTACTTACCTACTCTGTGGTAAAGTAGGTAAACGAAATTTAATCTTGCTAGATGACCGTTTAGTACCTACCTATAGTTCTCTAAAATTTAGTAGTTTAGGGTAGTAGATAGTTATTTATCTACCATTAAAATAAGTGGTCATTCAATTTTGGTTCGAAGAGAGAGAGAGAGAGAGAGAGAGAGAGAGAGAGAGAGAGAGAGAGAGAGAGAGAGAGAGAGAGAGAGAGAGAGAAGAGAGAGAGAGAGAGAGAGAGGGGGAGAGAGTAGAGGAACAGATCTGAAAAATCAATAAAAAAAAAAATACATAGTATTGAACATAAATACCTAGGTATCAAAAATTCCAGATAAAAAACTACCTATAAACATAAGAAACCGGATGTTGAAATCAACTTGGATGTTTGTGTAGGTAAAACAACCAATGAATGAACGAATCTCAGGTATCTTAATAACGTAAATGAATAAAAAAATAATTATAGACATTTATAAACGAAAATATTTGAATATTGAATGATATTTATATTTCACATAATTTATTCCAATGGGTAGTTTTATTTCAAAAGAAAGAACGCCCTTTGACTACCATCCAACAATTCTGTAGGTACGTAACAGATGAGGAACGAACTTTCATAGGAAATAATGAAAACTCGGACGTGATATCCCCTGTGCTAAACCAGAGGAAAATAGGAAATCCAAGATGACGCGTCATCGCCATCGGAATCACTTCAGTTTCCGCAAGGATAATACAACTTACTACCTATCATAGGAATAGGATAAGAAAAGTTAAAATAAGTAGGTAAGTAGTTTCATCGATTTCAATGTTCGACTGACCCTTGTACACTGAAAGGGGTTTAGGAACGACCGTGTAGGCAATACTGAAATGCGATCTATGTGAAAGTTGCCAACTTGCCCAAGCTTTGCCCCGGCAATCATTATGCTATCACCTCTGTTGTGATATTACATCGAAAAATAGGTGCCCCTTGGGTTTGGCACACCAAATTTTACATAAAATGTTTACACCTCAGGCATTAGATATTGAATAAGAGTTAAGAGTCACTGGTGAATCAATTATCTCTCATCTAATTCTCTTTATCGCTCTCTCTCTCTCTCTCTCTCTCTCTCTCTCTCGAGAGGCTGACGAAAACCAACGACCCAGTCTGAAAACGGGAAGAGGTTCTAGGTTCTATAAGTTACCAGTTTTCAATTTATGTAGGGCTCTACATTTATTCCTAGTTCTTAGTCCTAGTTACGCGTATAATTATGTAAGGTCATGTTGTCAGGTATGCAAAGCGGACTAGATCCACATCTAAATGCTGGAAAAGAAATGCTGTGGCATAATAACAGGAAGTGCCTATTAGTGTGGAATGTGGTTTGATCCCGGCGTCTGACAAAATAAGTCGACTTACCGCCCAGAGCTTTTTAAAGGTGAACGTCCACTATGGACTTAGTGGACTATAGTGGGACTTAGTGGACACCGGTGTTCAGTTGGCTACACCAGACTCTCGCTTTCACTATTCACTCTCGTTAAGTCACTAGTTATGACATTGAGCCTGACCAGATCAGATTTCTGTATACAGGATGGTCCAACTACTTGTGGATCACGCTAATTACCACTGTTGTTTTGGACAGTTTTAATGGTTTCATTGCAGTGGTATAGCTTCAAATCTGAGGAGTTGACGAGGATTTTTTAAGGTCACTGTATAACTGTTAATGTTCTAGTGACTGGGTTTTTTACCGGCCGTTCGGCAACAAGCTACTTGCGGCGAAGATACTTGACTACTCACATCTCACCCGGCCCGTGTGAGGCCAGAAAAGCCAGCAGCATGCTATTGCTCTACTGAGGTTACTATATGCTACCGAGATAGGAGTAGGTTATTATTATATGTACACTAAAAGGAGATATCTCCCGTTATTTTTATTCACAGGAGGCGAAAACCTGCACCTCGGAAGGCGATACTTGGCGTCCCCGCCGCTTCAAGGATCTTCATCCTGTTCTGCAGAACCCAGACCTAGGAGATTCCGATGAGTACATCCTACCCATTGTCCAAGCTGATCTCTTGCCTTAGTTCCAACACAGGATACCAGACCAAGGTGCTGAACGAGTGGGCTGTATGAAGTAGGTAAGGAGAATAAGGAGTGTGAAGGCGAAATGGCTAGGAAAGACGAAAGAGTTGAGTGAGAAAAGATGACACCAATAATGATATGTAAGTGTGGCAAAGACGTATTAGTGGCTAGTATAGTTTTATTATGATTCCGCCGATATCAATCATGTTTAAATTTCAAAGTTGACAGTTTTTTAAAGCACCAATTTTCAAGTAGTTCAAAACTTAAAATTAGTTAATTATTCTTGTTGTCTGTATTTATGAAATGTGAAACATTATTTAGTTAATCCAATAGCCACTGGCTCCTTATTTACTGTTGTACCCGAAATATTTCTATAACAAACCTTTTGGACAAAGAAGATTATTCAAAATCTCTGCAATCCGTCATCTTTTCATCACTGTTTTTATTTTACGAACAAAATTTTCTACTAGCTTGTAAGAAGATTTTCACATGTCGCCATTTTATAAGAAAAAAAAGAGAGAAGATATATTTATTATTCATATTACATCTTTGTATATTTTTAAAATTCCATACCTAGCTTCACTATGTAACCTGTAGAAAAAGTGTGAGCCCACTTCTAAAAAGTATAAAAATATTTCGTTCCCTTTGTAGGTAGGTACATTTTTTCTAATCCATGTTCCAACCTAAACAACTGTGTATTAAATTCCTATTTCTTAGTCTGTCATTATTTGAATATGTTCTACTCAATGCGAAATATCTGATTTCTGATTTATACTTGTAGCTGTTATTAGTTTCTATGTACTGCGAAGTGAGTTGTCTTTATTTCTGTTTATATTTCCAATGTATTTGACATTTTCGAGTAAACCTGTCCTGTCTTGTTTTTGTTATTCCAAAGTGTATACATAACAATTTTGTCACTGTGCTCCGAACAACTAACTGAGCAAGTTATATCCATATTGACATTGATATTCTTTAGAAATATCTAACGCGTATACATATCTACCCATACTATCTAATAAGAACATACAAGATCTAACTGAAGTATCTAGGTATGTCTTTATTTGACCAATAATAATACTATAATATTAAAAATATAATCAACCAGTTTTATGTGTACACTTGTATTGTATTATATTGTGTTTGATAGCCCAAGTCCTAGAGTAAGTTCATTGTTTTTAAAAATTAACCAAATTTTTTCAAGAGAATCTTTCTTTCCCTTTCAAAACGAAAAACAAGAAACCATTATTTTATTGTTCTTTCAGACAAGTGTCCAATCAACATTAGTTTTATTTTTATTAAAGTTATTTTATTTGTTTATTTTCATAATTTTAAGTGTTGAGATCAGAAAATCATAAAATGTTCTTAATTAACAATCAATTATAAAATTAATTCCTAAGAACAAGCTGTTTATGTTGTGATGTAAATTATCTATGGATCCTGGAATCCAATATTCTCATATCGTTTCAAAACAGTGCAACAAAGATTCTGCTTCCACAGTGAAGATATTTGATTAGGTCTGTTTTTCATTCCTACGCCGCATCGATGCGGCGTTCACTCTGCGTCAGGAGTGGGGGTAAAAAGTTTAAATTCAACAAACATGACGACATCTAGTGGAGAAATTACGAAACATTTATTTCATTTCCCTCAATACAATTACAATATGGCGGAACCTGAAGCTACTCGAGACTCGCATCAGAGATTTAGGACGCAGCGTTGACGCTAAAGTAGGGGAAGTGGAATGAAAAACACGCGTCGGGTTCGCATCGCACCCACGTCGGAATGAAAAACAGACCTTATCTATGGATCCTGGAATCCAATATTCTCATATCGTTTCAAAACAGTGCAACAAAGATTCTGCTTCCACAGTGAAGATATTTGATTTTTTCATACAATAATGTTTTACGATTATTTGTATTTGAAACATTTAAAGTATTTCAACCATAGTATCTATTATGTTGTAGGTATGTATTCTATTGGTCGGAATAAGTTCAATGAGAATGAGACCTGAGACCAACTGTGTAAATAGTAGAGGCCTGTACTTAATATACTACATACTACAATTACTACAGCAACTTCTTATAATATGTAGTATTTTTAAGAACATCAACACATTTTGTTTCTTATTTATAATAGTATACAAGTTTACCAACTTTTTCATTCGTGTCTTTCATATTTTAAATTAACTGTGTAAATAGTAGAGGCCTGTACTTAATATACTACAATTACTACAGCAACTTCTTATAATATGTAGGTAGTATGTTTAAGAACATCAACACATTTTGTTTCTTATTTATAATAGTATACAAGTTTACCAACTTTTTCATTCGTGTCTTTCATATTTTAAATTCATAAAGAATTGTCCTTATTTCCTCTACCTTATCAATATGATCTAAAAACCACTTAATGTATGCTTGTATTCAAGGTAGGGTTTTTTTTTCATGAAATATCTTGGCGATGTACATAGTACAAGTATATGGGCCACCCCAGCTTTTCAAAATATCACATTGGTCGGTCCTCTTAATATGATCTAAAAACCACTTAATGTATGCTTGTATTCAAGGTAGGGTTTTTTTTTTTTCATGAAATATCTTGGCGATGTACATAGTACAAGTATATGGGCCACCCCAGCTTTTCAAAATATCACATTGGTCGGTCCTCTTTGAGACATTTCCGTTTTGAAACCTTGATATTTTGAAAGATATCTCCAAATATTTTTAAGTTTTGGGCACATTTTTCGCCATTGTGTGAAAATGATTGAATAGCAACATGTCTTTCATCGTAAGAGTGCTAGTGTTCTATCTCTGGATAAGATAAGACTGAACCGAACGTACATATTATTAACCATATGTATCTACCTGTAGATATAGGTGTTTTGTACTTGAATATTATCCACTGTGCATTGTATCACCTGCTGATATATGTATTACCTATGTACCTATTTTTATAGTCATTCTGCCATTTGTCAAATCAGCCAAAGCAATCAAATTCATCTTAAAAATTATGACGTATCTACCCGTAGATATAGGTGTTTTGTACTTGAATATTATCCACTGTGCATTGTATCACCTGCTGAAATATGTATTACCTATGTACCTATTTTTATAGTCATTCTGCCATTTGTCAAATCAGCCAAAGCAATCAAATTCATCTTAAAAATTATGACAGTTATTCAAATAAAAGATGAGTGGTGGCCCATAGTATGTCCCTCATCTGCTTGGTTTGGTGAACAAAAGGGTGTAGGTTCAGTCCCAGCTGAAGTATGGAATTTTGTCCTCAATACTACTGAAAATTATGAAATCTTTTATATTTTAATCCGCCATTCGATGTAAAGACTGAACATTTCCTCCTTATCTTATCCAGTAGATAATTTCAAAATGTTGTAGCACTAATAATTATGTTATGATTATGCATAATATTATTGTTACAGTAATATCTTTGTACATACAATATAAATTTTTGTAATGGTATATTTCAACTGTTAAAAAGAACTGATGATGTTTACTCCTGGACAAAATTAGCGCACACCTTGAAAATTTCCAAATATTTTGTTGTTGCCTGCATTTGAAACACTAAACACTAAAGCCTTCTCCACACGCGCTCACGTCCATCCGGAGACTGCAAGTAATGTACATTATTCATAAAACTTGTAAACATACCAATATTAACCCTCGGTCACCAGGGGTCAAGTAAACCTGAAAAGTTTAAGGTGTGCGCTAATTTTGTCCAGGAGCATATTATTGTTACAGTAATATCTTTGTACATACAATATAAATTTTTGTAATGGTATATTTCAACTGTTAAAAAGAACTGATGATGTTTTTTTCTCAATCGAAAAAACACAAACGCAACTACTGTGATCTCATATTTATATTTTTTATATATTACAAGAGTTTAGAATTTATTTACTCAATCGAAAAAACACAAACGCAACTACTGTGATCTCATATTTATATTTTTTATATATTACAAGAGTTTAGAATTTATTTAAATCGTTACGTACCTTGTGTACTCTGTAAATATTAAAAACCTAACACAAGCATCTAAATATTTATAATGGAGGGATAGTACCTCAAGGTACCCCGTATATAATACATACGAGTAGTGTGAGACATGAATTTTATTATACAGTATACCTATTTGATCTGAGAATTTTGACCACTCATCTTTTAGAATGTCACTTTTCCCGCCAAACAGTGTGTATTTAAATTTTGTCAAAATATATGTATCTCCCCCTTTTCCTTTTTTTTCTCTCCATTATGTAGTTTTATTACTTTTATTTTTTCCGAACAGAATCATTTATTTCGCATTGTAGTATGTTATGTACCTATATTTTGTAAAGGAAGCTAATGTCATTTTTCCCGCCAAACAGTGTGTATTTAAATTTTGTCAAAATATATATGTATTCCCCCCCTTTTCCTTTTTTTTCTCTCCATCATGTAGTTTTATTACTTTTATTTTTTCCGAACAGAATCATTTATTTCGCATTGTAGTATGTTATGTACCTATATTTTGTAAAGGAAGCAACACATCCGTACGTTTTTATATATAATGTACCTGAAACGTCAGACGAGAAAAAATAATCACTGTTAGGTATAAGAGTTATTTTAGACAAATTACCATTATGTTGTCAAACAAACGACAATAATGCAAAGCGAGGGTTGAAAAAGTTGTTTATCAAAATTATACCAATCTAGTACCTTCTTGTAGGTATAAGAGTTATTTTAGACAATTTACCATTATGTTGTCAAACAAACGACAATAATGCAAAGCGAGGGTTGAAAAAGTTGTTTATCAAAATTATACCAATCTAGTACCTTCAAAAAGAGAGAAATGCCAATAATTTAAATGTTAGAAAAGATCAAATATTTTAATTTGTTTTATTGAACCTAAGCAACATCAGTGCCTCAATTTTCAAGATAAGTCAAAGATTTTTGAAAATGTTTTTACTTCATTTTTTAATTCTAACACACATTTATAATATGTCTAAATATTTTGTAATGTAATACATATATTCATCATATGCATCTCTTACCAAGTTCCTTTAGAAAAGTATAGACGTGTTCAAATCTGGAAGGAGATTATTTTAACATTCAAGTGTAATACGCATATTGTTTGATTTAGCCAATGAGAAAAGTCGTCAGAACTACGAGATTCAACATTATTAGAAATTTTACCAAACTTTTTATCCAAAATATTAGATTTAGTAATTTTGAACCTTTGCAATATCTTATCGGTATATTCCTTGATTTGAGATAAGCATTCGATCGAAGGGTTATAATTATTGGTGAAACGGTTTTGAAAATCCAAAGTTTTCTTTTTTAATTTTGCAATACAAGAATAATGAACTTTAATATGTGTGTTTAACAGTCTTTGAATTGTTTGATTTTTGATATTATAAAACTGTTTTTTCAAGGGTATATTTTTATCTGTAGGAATGATGTTTTTACAAGTGTTACTAATGAATGCGGGAACGACGGAATATTCTTTACATTTTTTCAGGAAATTTATGTCTTCTTGATGTGAAAGAAGCTTTTTTAAATCTTTAATATATCGGGAAATTTCTTTAACAGGATGATTACCATATAATTTTCTAACTTTTGATAAAATATGGTCGTCAGCCATGTTATAAAATAAAATTGTTTTTAATAATCGTAAGAATATTTAAAAAATTAAAATGAGATAAAAATAAATAAATTATTCTTATCAAGACAATTTCGATTAAGATGATTTAAATTGGTGAGCTTTCGATGTCACTCAGGACATCATCTTCAGACCAAGATAGATGTTGACTCTATCGCAGCAGGAGTAGAAGTGAGGAAATTACATATCGATAAGGTTCTGGTATATGCGTAGGGTATTATTCACGTCGGATCTATGATATAAAAACGAACGATTATGATATAAAAACGAAGAAAAATGCGTCAGCCTTAACAAATCACGTGTTTGAAAATCAACATAATTTCGACTTCAATAATGTAAAAATCATAGATAATGAGAAAAACCCTAAAAAAAGAAAATTCCTTGAAGCTTTTCATATCAATAAAAATTCAAACACAGTAAACTATAGATCCGACGTGAATAATACCCTACGCATATACCAGAACCTTATCGATACCATGTAATTTCCTCACTTCTACTCCTGCTGCGATAGAGTCAACATCTATCTTGGTCTGAAGATGATGTCCTGAGTGACATCGAAAGCTCACCAATTTAAATCATCTTAATCGAAATTGTCTTGATAAGAATAATTTATTTATTTTTATCTCATTTTAATTT
>NW_007378140.1:80514-149503 GCF_000475195.1 Diaphorina citri
CCTGATGGGATAATGTTCGTTCTCGGAATGGCTGGCTTTCTCCTATCCTGTCTTCCTTCTCTCTTTGATTTTGGGATGATAAGACCATAGAAGTTACAGTTCCCTCTGTCAAACCTCTTAAAAAAAAAAAAAAAATAATAATAATAATTATATTGATGGTAGACTCAGTAACTTTGTGAAGGTTCATTTTAAATATCTAAATATGAAAATAACTTTACTCTTCACTGGTTTTCATATTTAGACATCTTCATTAGCAAAAAAAAAAAAGGACTTGTTTTGTTTCTTTTGCATTACTTACTTATTTACTTTTTTTTTTTCATGAAGGTCTGGAGATCAAACAACTTTCATTCAAACATTTTAAACTAAGCTCAACCTATTCCTATTCTATTAATTCAATCAATCTGGAACTACCTACTTAAGTTCTTACCTAGCAAAAAGGGTCCACAGACTCCTCAGTCTGAGTCTAAATTTGTTTTAAGTAAATGATGGGATTAAGTAGTAGTCTTATTGACTAAAAAGTTCAGTCATCCAGATTGTTGAAGTTCCTATAAAGGAATTCAAAACTCAGATTTTGGTCTAGTCATTAGGTAGGTACTTTAAAACTGTAGGTATTACTTCAAAGGTTGTCATAGCCAGCCTAGTTAGCTTGGTTGGTAGCGCGTCCGTCTTGTAAGCGCTATGGCGCGGGTTCGATTCCCGACCAGGGCGGATTTTTTACTGTAGGGGTAAGGTTGGTTATCAGAACTGCTGGCTCTCCTATCATGTCTAAGTACCTTCTCTCTTCAATTACATACCTACAGTTACCTCTTGAAAGAAAAAAAAGGTTTTCATTTTATTCATATGATTTTCATAGTACATACTTGGGCATAAAATAGTAGGTAATCATGCATCTTCATTGTACAAGAAGTGCAATATTTCGATAGGCTTGGATCTGCCATGGGACTGATTCAGTTGTCAGGAGGACAGAAGCACCTGGGTACGAAAGATGCAAATAGAAAGATCAGCAGTTCCTATGAATCGTATTGTTTTATTATTGTTGTTTGGTCATTGACCTTTTGCATTACACATACTCCATATTGAATTGTGTTAACTTTGATTTTTATACTGGTAGAAGATAGAGTGTATCTGTGCTTGGATCTGCCATATTGGTTTTTTGTTTCTCCTCTCTCTGTCTTGGAATATGTAATGGTTTCTAATGATGTTGTGAACAGTAGATTGATGGTACTAGAAGTAGTGGTGGGGACTCACTCATGCTTGTTTTTAAGTACCTAGAGGTGACCTGTTTGGTTCAGCTGATGATCAGGAACTGTTTAATTGTCTTATTTTATTTTTTTTTTTTTTTGATACTTAGGTCATTGAGCATTACTTAGTGATTCTTGAGAAGAAGTAAATTACTTACTCAAGTAATAGAACAAGACAAATGACCAGAGCAGAGTAATTTTTAAGCACTGTCATCATGGAAAAGTCATTACATTATTTATTAGGGTGTTACTTACCTAACTATTTACTTGGACATTTGATTACCTCCCTAGGTAATTAATTATTTTCTCTCAATACTCAATATTATGTAGATACTTATTATCACGTAAGTACCTAGTTTAGTTATACGTTATACCTACCTATTTTTTTTGTGCAAGGCACTTAAGCGCTCTGACAATGTGAAGTTAACCATTTGGGTGGTTCTGAGACATTCTCTACCACCTAACTCTTAGAGTCTTAGAGGTCTCTCTACCTGTGGCCAAATTGGCCAATGATTAAATTCCATGCCTCAGCTGGAATCAAAGTGCGCTCTCCTGTTAATCAGGCGAGCGTCTTGACTGTCATTCTCTGCCACCCAACCAATTTTTGTACAAAATACCAGAGCGTTCATTGAACACTAGGATTCGACTATAGTGATGCGTATAGTTTAACTTAGGTTCACCAAGTCATGTCAGTACAAGAGAAACCCATCTATCTGTCTGAACATAGGTTTAACAGAGGTAATTATAGTTACCCGTTATAAACTTATAACTAATGGAGAACCTGGGTTTCATTCCCGGTCTACTTTTTTTTTTCTTACATAGGTAACTTACCTAAGCGGAGTTATTTCTCACTTCTCTTTATGGCCGGTACCACAATGTGAGTTCAATTAGTATCTACATAGAACACTTTTTTGATAATTGACTATATTGACGTATTGGTAGAACTTGGTTCCGTTTCACTCTTGGATAAAGAATTCTGAGTGGCTTTAAATTTGGAAACCAACCTGCTTCGGTGGAAACTTTATCTGTTTAGGCTGAAATCCGCTCCGGGCGGGAAACGAACCTACGACGGTTCTTACAAAGTAGACGCGTTACCCTCCAAGCTAACCAGACTTTATGGGTATTCTATTGTAATGTTAGTACCGAAACTTAAGTAAAATATTAACCAGCCAGCCTAGTTAGCTTAGTTGGTAGTGCGTCTGTCTTGTAAGCGCTAGGCCGCGGGTTCGATTCCCGCCCGGGGCGGATTTTATCCTGACGGCTGGCTTTCTCCTATCCTGTCTTCCTTCCTCTTCGATTTCGGGACGATAAGACCATAGCAGTTACAGTTCCCTCTGTCAAACCTCTTTAAAAAAATATTAACCCATACTGTCTTCTTGTTCCAGAAGGCGCACGGACAGTCCCAACTACTTTCACGAAATTCCACTCACGCTACTCGGTAGCTATCGCCCCAGTAGCACCCCTACACCCACGTCACACGGTAACAACTTCCTCCCCGCTGGCAACAGTAGACGGAACTTACGCCGAGCTGAACCGCGCAACTTTAACCCGAATAATCCCGACCAGGTAAGTGCTGTAATGTGCAGTTCAGATAATGGATCGTCCACCTCTGTGGCCGAGTGGTCAAGAGCACTGACTCAGATAATGGATCTGATAATTGACTATATTGACGTATTGGTAGAACTTGGTTCCGTTTCACTCTTGGATAAAGAATTCTGAGTGGCTTTAAATTTGGAAACCAACCTGCTTCCGTGGAAACTTTATCTGTTTAGGCTGAAATCCGCTCCGGGCGGGAAACGAACCTACGACGGTTCCTACAAGGTAGACGCGTTACACTCCATGCTAACCAGACTCTATGGGTATTCTATTCTAATGTTAGTACCGAAACTTAAGTAAAATATTAACCAGCCAGCCTAGTTAGCTTAGTTGGTAGTGCGTCTGTCTTGTAAGCGCTAGGCCGCGGGTTCGATTCCCGCCCGGGGCGGATTTTATCCTGATGGGATAATGTTCGTTCTCGGAACGGCTGGCTTTCTCCTATCCTGTCTTCCTTCTCTCTCCGATTTCGGGACGATAAGACCCTAGAGTTACAGTTCCCTCTGTCAAACCTCTTAAAAAAAAAAAAAAAAAAAAAAAAAAAAAAAAAAAAAAAAAAAAACAAAAAAATTAAAAAAAAAAAAATATTAACCCATACTGTCTTCTTGTTCCAGAAGGCGCACGGACAGTCCCAACTACTTTCACGAAATTCCACTCACGCTACTCGTAGACCGGGAATCGAACCCAGGTTTTCCATTAGTTATGAGTTTATAACGGATGGTGACTTACACAGGAGCGCTTAGATCCATGACCCCCATATCTTCATCCATGACCTTCCTCAGAGACCAATATGTCTGAAAACAAAACGCAACATACAAGAGTTAGATACAAAACAGCATACACAGTAGAGATGTATAATGACTGCAATGAGTGTGTTATAAAAAAAGAACTACTCTTTTCAGCGGACTACTCAGTCAAACAATCAGATCCTTTTCACCCCAAGTAGTTTACTCTTTTCTTTCTTTTTTTATGACTCACTCATTCTTGACATATTTCCACTAGGTATGTTATACAGATGTACCTACTCATTGTACTCGTACTATTCTAATGTAGGATTCTAAGATGGTCCTTATAGTATGTAGTAAGTTGTACATACCTACGTCACACACTTGCAAGTTACATAGTATTTCCTGTAAACGACTTACAATGAAATACATGTTAGGAATAAAATAGAAGTTATTAGATAGATAGATATCGACATTGATAAAGTGACTAGTTGGTTAAACCATTCATTGATTCCGCATTATGAAAATCTTGAAACTAGCATTTCTAGGCTAGCAAAAAAGTGTTCTCTGTACCAATACGTCAATAGTCAATTATCAAAAAAGTGTTCTATGTACCAATACGTCAATAGTCAATTATCAAAAAAGTGTTCTATGTAGAATGTAGATACTAACAACTAATAGGTCAATATTCGATGGTAAAATGTTTGTGTTTTTCAGACAGTAGGATTTCACACAATTCAGATCTTCATTTCACACAATTCTGACCTTTATTTCGCAAAATTCAGACCTTTTATTTCACACAATTTAGACTCATACAAAGTCTGTACCTAGTTTGTACCAATAATCAAAAATAATACTCAAGCTGACAGAGAATCAATACAGTCCAATCTCAGTACTATGAGCATATACTGCGGACCACACCTTACTTTCATATAAATAGCATTCAGTCTTACAAATCATACTCGATAGTATAAAGTTTTGGCATGTTCACGATATCACGATAGCTAAGTACCAGATCGACTAACTTACTGTTGAGTAATCAAGAACAAATTGTACAAGATTGCAACTAGGTTCTGAACGTCTGTACCTACGTTTATTTTGAATACATAGTTACAATCTACATACATAGGTACTACATAGGTACATACATAGTTACAATCTACATACATAGGTACATACATAGTAATGTGCATAGGTACCTCTTGTACTTGCTCTTATTCAAGTAAGTCATAGCTTGAAGTAAGTTAAGTGTCTGTCTACCAATAAAGTGGTGCAATATTAAACTGTTGAGATAAAGGGTGTTATTAGATAGATAGATATCGACATTGATAAAGTGACTAGTTGGTTAAACCATTCATTGATTCTGCATTATGAAAATCTTAAAACTAGCACTTCCAGGCTAGCAAAAAAGTGTTCTCTCTACCAATAGGTCAATAGTCAATTATTATCAAAAAAGTGTTCTCTGTACCAATACGTCAATAGTCAATTATCAAAAAAGTGTTCTATGTACCAATACGTCAATAGTCAATTATCAAAAAAGTGTTCTATGTACCAATGCGTCAATAGTCAATTATCAAAAAAGTGTTCTATGTACCAATACGTCAATAGTCAATTATCAAAAAAGTGTTCTATGTACTAATACGTCAATAGTCAAATATCAAAAAAGTGTTCTATGTACCAATACGTCAATAGTCGTCAATTATCAAAAAAGTGTTCTATCTACCAATACGTCAATAGTCAATTATCAAAAAAAGTTTCTATGTACTTACCAATACGTCAATAGTTAATTATCAAAAAAGTGTTCTATGTACCAATACGTCAATAGTCAATTATCAAAAAAAGTGTTCTATGTAGATACTAATAACTAATAGGTCAATATTCGATGGTAAAATGTTTGTGTTTTTCAGCCAGTAGGATTTCACACAATTCAGACCTTTTTTTTCGCAAAATTCAGACCTTTTATTTCACACCATTTAGACTCATACAAAGTCTGTAGTCTGTACCAATAATCAAAATAATACTCAAGCAGACAGAGAATCAATACAGTCCAATCTCAGTACTATGAGCATATGTATACTGCGGACCACACCTTACTTTCATATAAATAGCATTCAGTCTTACAAATCATACTCGATCGTATAAAGTTTTGGCATGTTCACGATATCTACCAGATCGACTAACTTACTGTTGAGTAATCAAGAACAAATTGTACAAGATTGCAACTAGGTTCTGAACGTCTGTACGTTTATTTTGAATACCTACAATCTACATACATAGGTACATACATAGTTACAATCTACATACATAGGTACATAGTATTGTGCATACCTCTTGTACTTACTCTTATTCAAGTAAGTCATAGCTTGAAGTAAGTTAAGTGTCTGTCTACCAATAAAGTGGTGCAATATTAAACTGTTGAGATAAAGGGAATATATATGTTCTAATTTGACAGTCTAAAAAAAGCATTGCACTACGAGTACTACCTACCTTTCTAAAATTATGTACCAATAATGAATTAAATAGGTAATAAAATAATTAAAAAAGTTCGTTTATGTGGTGACTTTAATTAAAACAACAAAGAATGTACCTGGTAGGTATACATAAAAAAAGCAAATATTTTGGAGCATAAGAACAAAATTAACAAAACAGTCACCCCCATGACAAAAATCACAAAAGATCTAATCAGGTCGCAGTGACATAGGGCCAGGGGCTTAAAGAGCCTCTGGCCCTACTTCTGACCAATAACGACCCCATGACAAATTGAGGGCAGGTGCGAAGTCAAAACTGGACAATACCTCCCCAGGGACGATGCATTGCACTACGAGTACTACCTACCTTTCTAAAATTATGTACCAATAATGAATTAAATAATAAAACAATTAAAAAAGTTCGTTTTTGTGGTGACTTTAATTAAAACAACAAAGAATGTACCTGGTAGGTATACATAAAAAAGCAAATATTTCAGGGCATAAGAACAAAATTAACAAAACAGTCACCCCCATGACAAAAATCACAAAAGATCTAATCAGGTCGCAGTGACATAGGGCTTAAATAGCCCCTGGCCCTACTTCTGACCAATAACGACCCCATGACAAATTGAGGGCAGGTGCGAAGTCAAAACTGGACAATACCTCCCCAGGGACGATCTGGCCCCTGAGGGATCATCTAGCGCCTGGGGGGGCCGATGACCCCTAGTACTGTCGGCCCCTGCTACCATTGCATAGAGAGAGATAGAACATCATCAAGTCTCATTATTGATACAATCAACCATTTTTTTAGAAACCAGTTTCCAAACACACAACTACACACGGAGAATTTAATTTATTTTTCTCCCGACACCGAATTCAATGATGAATGTCCTTGAACTCGCTATATTGTACACCAAATCTAGAATAGATGGTACCATTGGTAGATACCCAGTATTGCTTGATGTCTCTGGGCCCAAGTTCGTATCTTTGTTACCTCGTGTTATCTATCGGTCTGTCATGAGACTCTGTAGACCTCCGTTCTAATATTGCATGAGGTACATCGTGGTCATGTACTTGGTGTAATGTGAGGTTACTTATTCTTCATGCAGTGAGGATAGCATAAGGTATTAAGGTTTGTGGGTACTATTATTTGCTGTGGTATGAAGACAGTACGCTGAATCCACGGTTATTATTGGAACTAGGTAGGTACTTTGGGAGTTGGATGGTGTGATTCTGGGGTTATTTGGCGATAAAAAGTGTTATCTCAAGTTTCATCCTACCTTGGTCGTGTAGTGGTCAAGACGCTCGCCTGGTAAACAAGAGGGCGTGGATTCATTCCCAGCTGAAGTAAGGAATTTAATCCTTACTAGAATAATGCTAAATGAAGGTGCTTTATTTAGGCAGGTAACTAATCCCTATATTTCAATAGCTTTAAACAGCACCCCTTTATTGTTAACGTATTACTTATGTGTGAATTATGTGATTATTTTTTTCCACCAGTGTAGTACCTCGTTCCAGTAGGTACACTATAAAACAAACGCGCATGGTGTGTATGAAAGACATGTTGGATGTAGTCATGTTAGTCATATAATGTTTGTTATAATGTTAGAGACGCGAGTGTATAGGAGGGGGGGTTAGGGTTCATGTAATCGCCGCAGGAATGAATAATTAGATATGTACCAAATTGTACCTCCATGAAATAATAGCTATGGTCTTCATGTTCACGTGTTGGTGGGGTAACCCCCAATTCCTCACTAGGTCCATTTTACTGTTCAAGGTTGGTGATTGAGCGTCATGTCTTGATACAGGTTGAACCATTGTACCTCAGATGTCTTGATAGACGCAGGTACCATTGTACCTCAGGAGAGGTAACTACCGTGTTAATTACCTGGTGGTGTCAGGGGGCAGAGGATTTTGGGTGTTAGAGTGACCCAGTGGAGGGTGCGTCTCAGGAGAGGTAACTACCGTGTTAATTACCTGGTGGTGTCAGGGGGCAGAGGATTTTGGGTGTTAGAGTGACCTAGTGGAGGGCGCGGAATTTTGTGTACTCTTTGTGACCCAGTGTTTTGTATGTGTTATGTGCATTACCTACTTGGGAAGGTTCGTATAATATTCTTACCTATAATATTTTAAAAATTATCCGGAATAACGTCCGAACCGTACCTTCGGGAAACAGGCCCAAGGATATTTTTGATCTACATAATTATTTATTGAATCTCTGTGCCAAGTTCGAGCGACTTTGGGTGAAATCTAAAGGCCTGATCATTGCGAACTATTTTTGATTTACTTAGTATCTATGATTTTGTGACTCTTTTTTTTTCAATTGGCCTTAATTAGGTACCATGCTTCCAATGCATAATGTGTTAGTTTTACTAGTGAAGTTTCTACCTATCGCCATTTTAATTACCATTTTATTGACGTCGTGTCGCTCGTTTTCTTCTCTCTAAATAGCCATTAATATTCTTCCTTACCAATATTAGTTACCCATCATTATTAGTCCTATACTTACTTACTTACCGGTTTCATATGCCTCATTCTCTTTTTGGTAGGATACTATGAATGTTAATGCCTTATGTACTCCATTCATATGTTTATGCCTTATGAACATACTCCATTCATAAGGCATATGTTTATGCCTTACATACTCCATTCACAGTTTTAGGTTTGAATAGGTTCAATAGGGTGGTAGAGGACGACTAGGTCTTTCGTCTTCCCCTTAGGGGTATCATACACCCAAGTACTTATGTACTTTTATACCTAGGTATAGGTACATAATAATTCGCTAGTACTTAAGTAGGTAGGCATTTAAAATAATCATTAGCTAGGTTTGGTCCTCAGAAATCTAGACTCAAGTATATTCGTACAAGACTACTCAAGTTTATCTGAACAAATAAATTAAATTCTCCGTGTGTAGTTGTGTGTTTGGAAACTGGTTTCTAAAAAAATGGTTGATTGTATCAATAATGAGACTTGATGATGTTCTATCAATTTATTTGTTCAGATAAACTTGAGTAGTCTTGTACGAATATACTTCAGTCTAGATTTCTGAAGACCAAACCTAGCTAATGATTATTTTAAATGCCTACCTACTTACTAGCGAATTATTATGTACCTATAGGTATAAAAGTACATACTTGGGTGTCTGATACCCCTAAGGGGAAGACGAAAGACCATTTTCAAACCTAAAAGTGTGAATGGAGTATGTACATAAGGCAATATAAGGCATAAACATATGAATGGAGTACATAAGGCATAAACATACGTAGTATCCCACTAACAAGAGAATGAGGCATATGAAATCGGTAAGTAAGTATAGGAGTAATAATGGGTAACTAATATTGGTAAAGAAGAATATTAATGGCTATTTAGAGAGCATAAAACGAGCGACACGACGTCAATAAAATGGTAATTAAAATGGCGATAGGTAGAAACTTTACTAGTAAAACTAACACATTATGCATTGGAAGCATGGTACCTAATTAAGGTCAATTGAAAAAAAAAGAGTCACATAATGATAGATAGTAAGTAAATCAGAAATAGTTCACAATGCTCAGGCCTTTAGATTTCACCCAAAGTCGCTCGAACTTGGCACAGAGATTCAATAAATTATGTAGATCAAAAAATATCCTTGGGCCCTGTTTCCCGAAGGTACGGTTCGGCCGTAATTCTGGATAATTTTTAAAATAACGTAGGTAAGAATATTATACGAACCTTCCCAAGTAGGTAATGCACATAACACATACAAAACACTGGGTCACAAAGAGTACACAAAATTCCGCACCCTCCACTGGGTCACTCTAACACCCAAAATCCTCTGCCCCCTGACACCACCAGGTAATTAACACGGTAGTTACCTCTCCTGGATGAGCACACACGCTATCAGGTAGACCTGATCAGGTGTACCCGATAATGAGTAGCTGGCATAAAAGTCGCACGACTACGCGTCCAATGAGTGACGGCCCTTTGTCCCTCATTCCTTACCTTAATTGGAGGCAGTTCGGGCATCTCCATATCTTCGTCACTGTCAGATTCTCCTCCTCGGCCTCCATTGATTCCATTCTCATACCCATTGGTGCGTTGGGTAGGCGGGGTAGACGTTTCTTCATCCGAGCTCATCACCTTCACACACAGAACGAAATAAAGGAATTTTAATTGTGTTGAGCATTGATTTGGACTCGAACCAACAATCTCCAGGTCCAAAGTCCAACGCGTTAACCAATAAATCACTGAGATTGGTAAGTAACAGAACGAAATATACAGAGTGTTTCATAAAAAAAAAACATGCGCGCTTTGTTTTATGGTGTACCTACTTGGAACGAGGCTACTTAACTGGTGGAGAAAAAAATAACACAGTAATTCACACATAAGTAATACGCTAAAATAAGGGGTGCTATATAAACTGTTGAAATATAGGGATTAGTTACCCTTTCAAAAAAAAAAAAAAAAAAAAAAAAAAATAGCCACTTGAAATATCTCAAGAATGCGTTTGAATTTCGAAAAACGCTGAAACACATGTCAACTATGAAGTCTTAAATGAGAAATTCACAAACAAATGTGAGATTTCAAATTTCGGACCCCAAGGGTTGTCCATTATCTAATAATTTTTTGTATAAAAAAAGGTAGATTTTCTAAAAAAAATTTGTACCTCGGTACCGCTTTCGCATTACTTCAAGGCACATTCTTTTACATCCATCCCTGTCCAAGAACGGAAAAGTCTCTCCGGTTAGAAAATGTCCTCCCTGGCCGGGATTCGAACCCAGCACCTCCGGGTTGAGAGTTAGTGCTCTTGACCACTCGGCCACAGAGGTGGACGATCCATTATCTGAGTTAGTGCTCTTGACCACTCGGCCACAGAGGTGGTGGTACCTTGGCTTAGGCTCGAGCCCGTAAAGAAGTGGTAACAGTGCCTAGATTTAACTCCGCGGTGTATAATGTGCCAGGTATTTATCTCATCCTGGTTGAGTAATAACTATAATTACCTCTGTTAAACCTATGTTCAGACAGATAGATGGGTTTCTCTTGTACTGACATGACTTGGTGAACCTAAGTTAAACTCTTGATTTTCCAGTGATCTTTATTAAAGTACCTACTTACGTGTATTTAGTTATCTGAGGTATGTGTACATGGTACCTTGGCTTAGGCTCGAGCCCGTAAAGAAGTGGTAACAGTGCCTAGATTTAACTCCGCGGTGTAAAATGTGCCAGGTATTTATCTCATCCTGGTTGAGTAACAACTATAATTACCTCTGTTAAACCTATGTTCAGACAGATAGATGGGTTTCTCTTGTACTGACATGACTTGGTGAACCTAAGTTAAACCATACGCATCACTATAGTCGAATCCTAGTGTTCAATGAACGCTTTGGTATTTTGTACAAAAATTGGTTGGGTGGCAGAGAATGACAGTCAAGAAGCTCGCCTGATTAACAGGAGAGCGCACTTTGATTCCAGCTGAAGCATGGAATTTTAATCATTAGCCAATTTGGCCACAGGTAGAGAGACCTCTAAGAGTTAGGTGGTAGAGAATGTCTCAGAACCACCCTAATGGTTAACTTCACATTGTCAGAGCGCTGAACTGCCTTGCACAAAAAATGTAGGTATACCTAACCTAGGTACCTACTTACGTGATAATAAGTATCTACATAATATTGAGTATTGAGAGAAAATAACTAATTACCTAGGAAGGTAATCAAATGTCCAAGTAAATAGTTAGGTAACACCCTAATAAATAATGTAATGACTTTTCCATGATGACAGTGCTTAAAAATTACTTTGCTCTGGTCATTCGTCTTGTTCTATTACTTGAGTAAGTAATTGTACTTCTTCTCACTAAGTAATGCTCAATGACCTAAGTATCAAGAAAAAAAATAAAATAAAATAAGACAATTAAACAGTTCCTGATCATCAGCTGAACCAAACAGGTCACCTCTAGGTACTTAAAAACAAGCATGAGTGAGTCCCCACCACTACTTCTAGTACCATCAATCTACTGTTCACAACATCATTAGAAACCATTACATATTCCAAGACAGAGAGAGGAGAAACAAAAAACCAATATGGCAGATCCAAGCACAGATACACTCTATCTTCCACCAGTATAAAAATCAAAGTTAACACAATTCAATATGGAGTATGTGTAATGCAAAAGGTCACTGACCAAACAACAATAATAAAACAATACGATTCATAGGAACTGCTGATCTTTCTATTTGCATCTTTCGTACCCAGGTGCTTCTGTCCTCCTGACAACAGAATCAGTCACATGGCAGATCCAAGCCTATCGAAATATTGCACTTCTTGTACAATGAAGATGGATGATTCTAAGTTCTAAGAAAACCTAATGGCTACTATGAAAATCTTGTGAATACTATGAAAACTTAAAAAAAAGAGGTTTGATAGAGGGAACTGTAACTGCTAGGGTCTTATCGTCCCGAAATTGAACAGAGAAGGAAGACATGATAGGAGAGCCAGCCGTTCTGATAACGAACCTTATTCCTTCAGGATAAAATCCACCCCGGTCGGGAATTGAACCCGCAGCCTAGCGCTTACAAGGCAGACGCGCTACCAACCTGCTAACCTACCTACCAAATGCGCTACCTTGCTAACTAGGCTGGCTAAGACAACCTCTGAAGTTTTTTTTTTTTTTTTTTTTTTTTTTTTTTTTTTCATTCATAAGTACCTACGTTTTTTTTTTTTACCCATAAAATCAAGTCTTGTTTTATTTATCTTCTTGTAATAGTATTTGAAAACAATAATATTAAGAATATAAATATAATAAGACAAAAACTACCAAACTTAGGTACTAAAAGTATTCATCTTTAATATTAAAATGATTCCCCACAGAGTTTAGTCTAGGCAAGGGGAAATACAATTTTGCTAGGTATAACCATAAAGATAATCGATAGCTGGTATCTATTAACCAAAACTAGTTTTCAGTAAGGTTCTAAAATGGTTCACTGTAGTAAAATTCTAAAATTTTATGACACAAAATTCCATGCCCTTACAAAAAAAAGTCAGGATTTTCTTCCAGATACTCTGTGGAGAAAAAAAAATATAATAAGTACAGAAAACTCGCCATTATTGAGATCTTAGGCTAACTAGTTTTCATTAAGGTTCTAAAATGGTTCACTGTAGTCAAATTCTAAAATTTTATGACACAAAATTCCATGCCCTTACAAAAAAGTCAGGATTTTCTTCCAGATACTCTGTGGAGAAAAAAAAATATAATAAGTACAGAAAACTCGCCATTATTGAGATCTTAGGCCCTAGATGATAGTGCCAAAAAAAAACATTAGAGATAGACCAGTTGTTGTCTCAATAATCGAGAGTTTACTATACTGAAGATAAACCAATATAATTAATGAAATGAAAATTAGTTTTCCCCTTAAATTAGAGTAATGTGATAGATGCTTATAAGCTAAATCCAATAACACCTAAATACCCAATATAAGAAACCAAGAAAAATAAATGATTAATATAATACTCAATATAAAAAAAAGGATAGAAAGAGGAAATATATAAACAGATTAGAATGAAAAAAGACGACAGAAAAGAAGAAAGGTGAGAAGAGGGATATTGAAGTCGTAAATGGTAAATAGTTAAGAAAAGAGGAAGGGAAAACAGGATAAATTTAGAAATCTGAAAACTAGGTTGACGGTCTTACATACGGAATGAATCTTCTGACCAAGTGTATTAATGGAAATATCATTAATGGAAACACTTTTAAACTTCACTAGAATCATCTTCTGAAACAAGATGGTGCTTTTTTAATAATATCTACATATAATGATATAATCATTTTAAGGTAATATAATTCAAAAATCTTAAAAATATTATCATCTCAACGTGTTTGGTAACTTTTAAAATCTACATTTGTATGAATTGTATGGCAATAGCAAGTTCTTTTTTCAACTATTTTTTCGTTATACCCGTGCATCAATTTCCTTGGTGATAACATTTTTATAAAATACAATAATCTGTACTGTACCGACCTGATGGTACATACTTTTCTTTAAAGAAATTTTCAAAATCAAAAATATGTCGAATATTTTTTAAAATTTTCAACAATGTGTTTGGTTGAAATTTGATTGGATTAGGAAGTATTTGTTTGGTTTATGAAATTCGTGAGGGGGATCACAGCTAAAAATAAACAAATGAAAAAATACGCTCGACTTTGTATTTGGTACATTACCAATGAAATACAATGGATGCATTGAAAGTAAAAAAAGGATAGAAAGAGGAAATATAGAAACAGATTAGAATGAAAAAAGACGACAGAAAAGAAGAAAGGTGCGAAGAGGGATATTGAAGTCGTAAATGGTAAATAGTTAAGAAAAGAGGAAGGGAAAAACAGGATAAATTTAGAAATCTGAAAACTAGGTTGACGGTCTTACATACGGAATGAATCTCCTGACCAAGTGTATTAATGGAAATATCATTAATGGAAACACTTTTAAACTTCACTAGAATCATCTTCTGAAACAAGATGGTGCCTTTTTAATAATATCTACATATAATGATATAATCATTTTAAGGTAATATAATTCAAAAATCTTAAAAATATCATCTCAACGTGTTTGGTAACTTTTAAAATCTACATTTGTATGAATTGTATGGCAATGGTTAGTTCTTTTTTCAGCTATTTTTTCGTTATACCTGTGCATCAATTTCCTTGGTGATAACATTTTTATAAAATACAATAATCTGTTCTGTACCGACCTGATGGTACATACTTTTCTCTAAAGAAATTTTCAAAATCAAAAATATGTCGAATATTTTTTAAAATTTTCAACAATATGTTTGGTTGAAATTTGATTGGATTAGGAAGTATTTGTTTGGTTTATGAAATTCGTAAGGGGGATCACAGCTAAAAATAAACAAATGAAAAAATACGCTCGACTTTGTATTTGGTACATTACCAATGAAATACAATGAATGCATTTAGCATAAAAAATAGAAAGAAAATCAAAATTACATTAACAAACAACAAAAAGGGGTTATCATTTCAAACGTACATATTCTTCAAATATTATTAAGTACCTACAAACGAGAGGTGAGAAATATGAGGTAGGAGACGAAGTGGTAGGTAGGAAATGTGAGGTAGGAGACGAAGTGAGAGATAGAAATATGAGGTAGGAGACGAAGTGGGAGGTAGGAAATGTGAGGTAGGAGACGTATAGAATGGTAAAAGACGAGAACAAAGATGTGAGATATGAGGGGTTATGGAGGCCGCAGGACAGATCCATCCAGAATCTCCTGAAAAGAATATGGAGCAGCGACAAGTAGATAATCCTTCAAAGTCTCCCGGAATGTATCCAATGGAAGAGATTTCAGATCATCAGACAACTTATTGAACAAGTTAATACCTTGTAAGAGAAAAGATCTATTAAACAAGCGGTTGTTACTGATGATGATTTTGTTTCTGATGCGACATACACTTGATAGACATTTAAAGTTCCTCAAAATTCTAATTATTTCATGTTTAAATCGCGTTTTAAAATTTTCCCATAAGACCCCATGTTAAAATAATAATAATGCATAGGTACGTTGGTACTTATACCAATGAAATCAATGTAATAGGCTTTGCCAACGGCCGGAGGCCGCATTTATACCTCATAATATATTATAAAACAAGCTGGGCCCGTCCCTCCGGCAATTTTTTAGCCCGTAGTTAAAGTCAAAGTACTCTTCCTATAGGAAATATGTCCAATGTTCTGGCGGTGAACCCAGAATCTCGTTCTACGAGTCCATTATCCAATTCGGTCAAGCTGAAATGTTACACTATTGTTTACATTTTTTGTTTCCAAGTTGTGACAACACGCTTGCTGTTGCAACTTATGTCTGACCAATAGCTAACTAGGCTGGCGATAAGAATTCAAATAAATGACGTCACGCGGTCACGTTACCGGGCCTAGAAATTATCGTCCTTGTGTTTGAAGTTTGAAGACGCATAAGTAACTTGAAAATTACGCTACGAATATGGAAAATAATTTTTGGAGATTTTTTTTTTTTTTTATAATTTTTTTATTTTTATGAATATTGAAAATTGCGAGAATTGTTAATTATGTATTACGTAGGATTACCCATTCATACGTAGAATTACGTAGACAGAGTGACAGACGGACAGACAGACTGTGACAGACGACACCGAAGCGAATACAATAGTCCGTCCACTATACCTTTTTATTACTCTCGTAATAATAAAGGAAGGACGGGCTAAAAATGTCCCTGAAGTCTCAGCTTTCAAACAATACATATTTTGTCCAAATATGTCAATTTTTCACGGAGCCACTGTAACTGATCTAAACTTATTATTTATATTTTTAACCTAAAATCTTCTTCAAATAATATTACCCTTTCCTTCGCATTCTTGGATTATTGGCGGATACCTACTTTTGGAATTTTACATCTCACAATAATTCGTAGATGTAATTTGAAGAAGGCTTGAAATAATATAAGTCATCTTAAAAATATTTTAAAAAGCTACAATAAATTATTTCCTATCACTAAACTTAAAATTAGTAAGTATGATGTTAAATGAGACTTTTCTCATTGGCTAAATCAAACAATATGCGTATTACACTTGAATGTTAAAATAATCTCCTTCCAGATTTGAACACGTCTATACTAAAGGAACTTGGTAAGAGATGCATATGATGAATATATTACATTACAAAATATTTAGACATATTATAAATGTGTGTTAGAATTAAAAAATGAAGTAAAAACATTTTCAAAAATCTTTGACTTATGAAAATTTATTAATTTTTTTTAATAAAAGAAATCAAAAATTGATTTAAAATTCACGCAAAATTCAAAAATTCACGTACCTACAGCGAAAAGAACAAATTCCAATATGGCGGTGTTTTGTTTATTTTTGTGTTGTTTTACTTCCCCTACTTTTTAAAATATTTCCCCTCCTCCCCTCACAAATCATGTGTGAAAAATACAGTGTGATTCAGGAAATCTTGATTAGAGATTTTTATACAGTGCGCGTAACTGATCTAAACTTATTATTTATATTTTTAACCTAAAATCTTCTTCAAATAATATTACCCTTTCTTTCGCATTCTTGGATTATTGGCGGATACCTACTTTTGGAATTTTACATCTCACAATAATTCGTAGATGTACTTTGAAGAAGGCTTGAAATAATATAAGTCAACTTAAAAATATTTTAAAAAGCTACAATAAATTATTTCCTATCACTAAACTTAAAATTAGTAAGTATGATGTTAAATGAGACTTTTCTCTTCACTGGGTTTTTCCTAAGCTGTCCTACTTCTTTGATTTCAGTACTACTTACCTACTTGTAAAAAAAAAATCTATGTTGTTACAGTTCCATCTATCAAAGTAAATCAAGAAATGATGGGATTAAGCAGTCAGAAAGTTTCATGGGACAGATTTGTCCCAGGAATTTAATGAGCTTGTCTCTCATTAAAGGGAGTTATTTTCATTCACGGGGACCTGTGGGTAAACACCATAGAATATGATTTGGCAATCAATCTGTTGAAGTTGAAAATTAAATCTCCTTGGTGCAACCACTTTTGTTTGTCTTTTTTTTTTTAAAAAAAAAATATTTTTTTATGATATAGGAGAGGACAATAAACCTTTTCATGAACAAGCCCCTGGGAACTATTCCACTTAAATATTTCCAGTGCATAGAGGAAAAAGTGACCAAAAAGTGCAGAGTTGTTTATGGAACAGGCCACTGGTCATAGATTTTTGTCCCTCCGAGAACCACAAAATACTAACATCTTACACTTACTAAAACCAGTGAAATGTAGGTAGGTAATTGCCTTTTATTGAATAATTAACCATTTATTGTATGACCTCAATATTGTTTGTAACAAAACCAGATAAAGGTGGATAGTTTGCAATTTTGAAATGACCACCAATTATTACCTAATTACCTACCTGCTTCCATTCATTCACAGCTTTAATCTAAATTGTAAACAATTTCATACTTTACTGAAGACAAACACAATAAAATCAAAGAGTTTTATTTCAAAGAAAAAACCAGAGGAACAAAAAAATAATAGAAAGGTAGAAGGTGTATGTATCACTTGTGTATGTTGTGTTGGAATACTAACATCTTACACTTACTAAAACCAGTGAAATGTAGGTAATTGCCCTTTATTGAATAATTACCCATTTATTGTATGACCTCAATATTGTTTGTAACAAAACCAGATAAGTAAAGGTGGATAGTTTGCAATTTTGAAATGACCACCGATTATTACCTAATTACCTGCTTCCATTCATTCACAGCTTTATTCTAAATTGTAAACAATTTCATACTTTACTGAAGACAAACACAATAAAATCAAGAGTTTTATTTCAAAGAAAAAACCAGAGGAACAAAAAAATAATAGAAAGGTAGAAGGTGTATGTATCACTTGTGTATGTTGTGTTGGCCATGTTTGAAATGTACCAATAGGCAGGTAATTAATAATCTTCTTTGACATAATCCTTTCATTTTGATTTTAATGTAGAAACATAAAAAACCAGTGAAATCCAACTGATCTACAAGTTGAACATACAAAAAAGTTACATACCTTGATAATCTGCTGTCAATTAATGTCCAAATACAAATAAAGGACGTTTCGAAATAAGACAATGGATATTAAGTGTTGTGTTGGCCATGTTTGAAATGTACCAATAGGCAGGTAATTAATAATCTTCTTTGACATAATCCTTTCATTTTGATTTTAATGTAGAAACATAAAAAACCAGTGAAATCCAACTGATCTACAAGTTGAACATACAAAAAAAGTTACATACCTTGATAATCTGCTGTCAATTAATGTCCAAATACAAATAAAGGACGTTTCGAAATAAGACAATGGATAATAAGCTAACAAATCGATTACACTTCTGTCCTAGGTGATGATTATTTTAATAAAAATTCTTTAATTTTTGTAGAAACACAGAACCCATTATTTTACACTTCAAAAAGCCGCATTTTTATTTTATAACATAATCACATTATTAAGCTAACAAATCGATTACACTTCTGTCCTAGGTGATGATTATTTTAATAAAAAATTCTTTAATTTTTGTAGAAACACAGAACCCATTATTTTACACTTCAAAAAGCCGCATTTTTATTTTATAACATAATCACATTACGTTTGAGGAAATTTATGACAGAAGCTCGAGGAATTATTCTTGAACTTGGACTGCATTACGGAAATAATAATTAGGTATGAAAATTTATTAATTTTTTTTTAATAAAAGAAATCAAAAATTGATTTAAAATTCACGCAAAATTCAAAAATTCACGTACCTACCTACAGCGAAAAGAACAAATTCCAATATGGCGGTGTTTTGTTTATTTTTGTGTTGTTTTACTTCCCCTACTTTTTAAAATATTTCCCCTCCTCCCCTCACAAATCATGTGTGAAAAATACAGTGTGATTCAGGAAATCTTGATTAGAGATTTTTTTATACAGTGCGTTCATAATGAACGATGAATTTTATTGAATACCTAGTAGCTAGTAGCCTAGTACCTACCTCCCCACCTACCTAAAATTAAAATTTCACCTTATTAAAAAAATTTGATAAACAATAATCGGCATAAACAATCTCGTCTTAAAGTAAACGTCCTTTTCACAGTTACTTTTGAATCTTCCACCAAATGGATTTTTTTTTTTTTTTTTTTTTTTTAAAAATTTTTTTTATATCTAATTATTCATTCCTGCGGCGATTACATGAACCCTAACCCCCCCCCTCCTATATACTCGCGTCTCTAACATTATAACAAACATTATATATGACTAACATGACTACATCCAACATGTCTTTCATACACAGCATGCGCGTTTGTTTTATGGTGTACCTACTGGAACGAGGTACTTAACTGGTGGAAAAAAATAATCACATAATTCACACATAAGTAATACGCTAAAAATAAAGGGGTGCTGTTTAAAGCTGTTGAAATATAGGGATTAGTTACCTGTCTAAATAAAGCACCTTAATTTAGCATTATTCTAGTAAAATTCCTTACTTCAGCTGGGAATGAATCCACGCCCTCCTGTTTACCAGGCGAGCGTCTTGACCACTACACGACCAAGGTAGGATGAAACTTGAGATAAAACTTTTTATCGCCAAATAACCCCAAAATAACATCATCCAACTCCCAAAGTACCTACCTAGTTCCAATAATAACCGTGGATTCAGCGTACTGTCTTCATACCACAGCAAATAATAGTACCCAATACAGTGCGTTCATAATGAATGATGAATTTTATTGAATAGGTACCTATTATAGTACCTCCCCAAGTCCCCACCTACCTAAAATTAAAATTTCACCTTATTTGAAAATTTTGATAAACAATAATCGGCATAAACAATTTCGTCTTAAAGTAAACGTCCTTTTCACAGTTAGGTACTTTTGAATCTTCCACCAAATATATATAAAAAAAACATCCGTATAGGTGTGTTCAAAAATGTTGTTGAGGCAGTGTGGACGGTTCAGTCGACATCGATCGACGGCCGGTCGAACCTATACTATACATACCTGGAAAGAATCGCGATAGAAGATCTGGATTGGACGTGAGCTCAGTACGAACATGCTTTATCTGTATTAATATTTATTGGATATTGCCTACTATAGACCAATCAAAAAAGAAATTCTAGATCTAGAGTAATTGAAAATAACTTCAAGACCTTGGTAAAAGTATAAATTTGAGATCTCATAGGTACTTTAGGTACCTATAAATTTGAGATCTCGTAGGTACCTACTATACCTATAAATTTGAGATCTCATAGGTACTACCTAAATTGGTACTAACTAAATTGACAAAGTAAAAACGCAAAAAATCAAAGGAAGAAGAATATAGAACGCAATGTAAGTATAGCTTTATTTGAAATAAATTATTAAAAGACATACTCAGAAATTACATTTTGATGGTTCATAAAAAATCAGAAAATAATTGTTAACTCAATTCTGGCAAAAGATCGCTTGAAGTCAAAACTTGTGACTTTTCCAAGACTCAAACAAGGCAATATTGTAGTAGATATCTACAGACATGTTATGGGAATTTGAAGACAATATTTCTAAATTTTAAAATTTGATGTTGCAATCAATTCAATTACAAAATTCATATCACAGTTATAATAAATTAATCATTGGAGGAATTGAATTTATTTTTGCTAATAAAAAATTCTCCGAAATTTAGTTTGTACTAAAATTACATCGCAAAAGATTAGAATACCAACAATTATTCTCATTGCATACTCTATATATCCCGTATTTTTGTGCTCTCATTTTCATTTTAATAATACATATCTATTAATTAATGTGGTATTCTCTTGCTTTTGACGAAGCAAAAGGAATTCAAAATACAGAGTTGGCAGATTAGAAGGGGAACAAAAACAAAACTGGGGTTCTCCGAAATTTAGTTTGTACTAAAATTACATCGCAAAAGATTAGAATACCAACAATTATTCTCATTGCATACTCTATATATCCCGTATTTTTGTGCTCTCATTTTCATTTTAATAATACATATCTATTAATTAATGTGGTATTCTCTTGCTTTTGACGAAGCAAAAGGAATTCAAAATACAGAGTTGGCAGATTAGAAGGGGAACAAAAACAAAACTGGGGGGTTGTGCATCTTCTTGATTTGGCTCGAAAGGCCCACTTATCTAGTTTGGTACAAGCTATCTGATCTAGATCACTGAAGCTAATTTCATGCATCATTGTCATCTAGATGGCCGCTTCACGTGTTACCTTAAAATCTGTTCTCTTTAAAATCATAGCAATAATAAACTGGGGAGTTGTGCATCTTCTTGATTTGGCTCGAAAGGCCCACTTATGTAGTTCGGTACAAGCTATCTGATCTAGATCCCTGAAGCTAATTTCATGCATCATTGTCATCTAGATGGCCGCTTCACGTGTTACCTTAAAATCTGTTCTCTTTAAAATCATAGCAATAAGAAGATGACACAATATGTAATTTGGAATTAACATTTGAAGGTATTTGTTTTCAATGATATCCATTTCACATTTAAACAAAACCTGCCAACTCTGTATGGAATTGTAATTTTTTCACTTTCTTTTCTCAAATTTCATTTTCAAAATTGAGATTCCTTGAAAAAGCTTCAGTCAGTTTTTCTTTCACACAGAACGTCTATAATTTAGACAACAACCCTGAGAGATTTTCATGATTACTACAATAATAAAATTGGAAACAGCCATAGATTTCAGTGCCGAGCATGTGCATTCCAGGGGGAGTGTAGCACAAAACAGGACATTTTTAATGGTTGAAAAACAGTAGGAGTAGATCATCCATTCATAAGTAACTACGTTTTTTTTACCCATAAAATCAAGTCTTGTTTTATTTATCTTCTTGTAATAGTATTTGAAAACAATAATATTAAGAATATAAATATAATATAGCAATAAGAAGATGACACAATATGTAATTTGGAATTAACATTTGAAGGTATTTGTTTTCAATGATATCCATTTCACATTTAAACAAAACCTGCCAACTCTGTATGGAATTGTAATTTTTTCACTTTCTCTTCTCAAATTTCATTTTCAAAATTGAGATTCCTTGAAAAAGCTTCAGTCAGTTTTTCTTTCACACAGAACGTCTATAATTTAGACAACAACCCTGAGAGATTTTCATGATTACTACAATAATAAAATTGGAAACAGCCATAGATTTCAGTGCCGAGCATGTGCATTCCAGGGGGAGTGTAGCACAAAACAGGACATTTTTAATGGTTGAAAAACAGTAGGAGTAGATCATCCATTCATAAGTAACTACGTTTTTTTTACCCATAAAATCAAGTCTTGTTTTATTTATCTTCTTGTAATAGTATTTGAAAACAATAATATTAAGAATATAAATATAATAAGACAAAAACTACCAAACTTAGGTACTAAAAGAAGTATTCATCTTTAATATTAAAATGATTCCCCACAGAGTTTAGTCTAGGCAAGGGGAAATACAATTTTGCTAGGTATAACCATAAAGATAATCGATAGCTGGTATCTATTAACCATAACTAGTTTTCATTAAGGTTCTAAAATGGTTCACTGTAGTCAAATTCTAAAATTTTATGACACAAAATTCCATGCCCTTACAAAAAAGTCAGGATTTTCTTCCAGATACTCTGTGGAGAAAAAAAAATATAATAAGTACAGAAAACTCGCCATTATTGAGATCTTAGGCCCTAGATGATAGTGCCAAAAAAAAACATTAGAGATAGACCAGTTGTTGTCTCAATAATCGAGAGTTTACTATACTGAAGATAAACCAATATAATTAATGAAATGAAAATTAGTTTTCCCCTTAAATTAGAGTAATGTGATAGATGCTTATAAGCTAAATCCAATAACACCTAAATACCCAATATAAGAAACCAAGAAAAATAAATGATTAATATAATACTCAATATAAAAAAAAGGATAGAAAGAGGAAATATATAAACAGATTAGAATGAAAAAAGACGACAGAAAAGAAGAAAGGTGAGAAGAGGGATATTGAAGTCGTAAATGGTAAATAGTTAAGAAAAGAGGAAGGGAAAACAGGATAAATTTAGAAATCTGAAAACTAGGTTGACGGTCTTACATACGGAATGAATCTTCTGACCAAGTGTATTAATGGAAATATCATTAATGGAAACACTTTTAAACTTCACTAGAATCATCTTCTGAAACAAGATGGTGCTTTTTTAATAATATCTACATATAATGATATAATCATTTTAAGGTAATATAATTCAAAAATCTTAAAAATATTATCATCTCAACGTGTTTGGTAACTTTTAAAATCTACATTTGTATGAATTGTATGGCAATAGCAAGTTCTTTTTTCAACTATTTTTTCGTTATACCCGTGCATCAATTTCCTTGGTGATAACATTTTTATAAAATACAATAATCTGTACTGTACCGACCTGATGGTACATACTTTTCTTTAAAGAAATTTTCAAAATCAAAAATATGTCGAATATTTTTTAAAATTTTCAACAATGTGTTTGGTTGAAATTTGATTGGATTAGGAAGTATTTGTTTGGTTTATGAAATTCGTGAGGGGGATCACAGCTAAAAATAAACAAATGAAAAAATACGCTCGACTTTGTATTTGGTACATTACCAATGAAATACAATGGATGCATTATTTTGCATAAAAAATAGAATGAAAATCAAAATTACATTAACAAACAACAAAAAGGGGTTATCATTTCAAACGTACATATTCTTCAAATATTATTAAGTACCTACAAACCACATAAGTAATGCTCCTGATCTCCTCTAATGTAAGCAAAAGGACAAGCTGTTACTTCAAAAATAATTAGTTGGAACAATTGACTAGTTATTCAAAATTATTATTGTTACCTACCACATAAACACATAATTACTATAATTATTGAAGAAAATAAATCAGATGGGCATATAAAATATAGCTGTAAATTTTGGGGGCTGTAAACATTCTTTGAAACCCAAAACCAATTCAATTTTTTATCCTAAGTAAATAAATATTGTCCACCACAGTCAAATTTACCAGTTTAAAATTTAAATAGAAGGTATCTTATCTAATTGGTTGAGTGCCAAAATCACTGCAAGTTGATACTTAGCATAAACTCTCCCGCTAGCAGGCAGTAGTTTCCATTATCAAAGCCATGAAATTTAAAAGAGCAATCCAATGTGATTTCATTGAACAACCAAAAAGTGACTGTGGTTTTAGACATGATAGAAATTCCGGCGTATGTGATAGAACTATCATTTTACTAAACACGAATAGGCCTGTGTGCTTAAAAACATACATAGCATGCTTTAAAAATGTTTTAACGAATAGGTGAACATGGACTTTGTGAAGATTGTGCAGTAGAAAGAGCTCAAAAAATTAATTTAAAAAACTTATTTCGGCCCTCCTGAAAAATGTGATTTTTGCACTTACGCCTCTTCGTCTTCGGGACGACGATATGTATGTACATACCTCCATGATTTAAAGCTTTGATAAATAATCCATGCTACGTACAATATTAAATTTTTGATTTCTCAAAAAATTAATTTAAAAAAACTTATTTCGGCCCTCCTGAAAAATGTGATTTTTGCACTTACGCCTCTTCGTTTTCGGGACGACGATATGTATGTACATACCTCCATGATTTAAAGCTTTGATAAATAATCCATGCTACGTACAATATTAAATTTTTGATTCAGCTCCAGATGTTGGAACTTTCTGAGTCTCATTATCGCCACAATATCGTCCACGAAACACTTGTATCCCAGGAATACCAACTCCTTGAGCTTCTTGAGTCGCCACGCTGCGATGACCAGAGGATATTTTTGATTCTATACAATAGCTTTTTTACTTTCTATTTCAAACTACTTTTATTGTTTACTCCTTTATATACGTGTAGATAAATAGTACTAAAATTACTTTTTCTTACAAATTACACAGCCTTTGGTCCAATAATTACATAATTTAGAGGTTGAATTTTTAACAGTACATACACATTGTTTTTTTTTTTTTTTTTTTTTTTTTTAAGGATTTCATGGTAGGCTAGCTCCAGATGTTGGAACTTTCTGAGTCTCATTATGGCCACAATATCGTCCACGAAACACTTGTATCCCAGGAATACCAACTCCTTGAGCTTCTTGAGTCGCCACGCTGCGATGACCAGAGGATTAAGTCGAATATAGTTGTTGAGTAGGACGTCTGAGTTGGTTGAGTCAGACACTGATGAGTCGACCCACCAGACTGACTCGAGATCCGGGTAGTGCTTGATCATGTTGAATGCCTCCGTGTTCAACTGAGAGGGAAAGAATACTTTGTTATCTAAAAGTAACTAGACTACAAAAATTTTAGAGCTAGGTAATCGTGGACTTTGCTGAGTGCTTGATTAACCTACCTCAGTGGTTTAGTGGTTAAGCTTCTTGTTATTTCATTTCTTTCAATACCTACATACATACCACAACTTTCACATTCGTAACAAGTCAGCCCCCTCCCCCAACGGCCTCTACTAGTAAAGGCCGACCCTCATACGATCCAGCAGCCCCTACATTCAATGAATTTGGAAATCCTTGACCTTGCCAAAATCAACAAGATACCTAGATAGTCATAAAATGCATATGTTCATCTTATGAACTGCTGTACTTACTATAGACAGTTCTGGGTTAGAATTAGAGCATCTCTGGTCGGCTGGTTCGACCTTTTGGTTCTCATCAGCAGGAATAGTCCTAACCCAAGAACAAAAGCTTTGTTTACTCACATGTTCACAGAAGAAGACTCTCAAATGTGACAGAGGCATGGCTCGCTTCAATATGGTGACATGAAACATGGCCACAGCTTCAAATGCATGAATCAGGTTCAGACGAACTTTGAGTAGGGGACTGCAAATATACGAACAAATCAAACCATACATTATTATGTTAAGGCAGTCTCTTCCTGGTCCCTTATGTGCCGCGTCCATTTTAGTTTAGGACTATTGCACTGATACAGTAATTAAGAAGTTAATTAAATCTTGCATTTTCGACAGATGGTTGATGGATTCATTGCAATGCTTTCCCACACTGAAACCCTACTAGGTACCTACTTGTTGCAGTCAGCTCCCATGGCATAGTGGTCACTGCACTCGCCATGCACGTGGGAAAACTGGGTTTGATTCCCGGTGAGGTCAAAAAAATTCCCGGCAGGATTGGCAGGGTAAAGTAAAAAAAAGAAGATTGATTGATTCCGTGACTAGCTGTTGCGGGGCCCACTCAGCTTCATGAGGGAAATGAGTAGCCAAGTTTAATATAAATGTGCATAGCAACAGGTGCCACCAGGGTAGATAAACATTGGATGTTAGGATTATTGAGATATTTGGAAAATCCTACAATGCTACAATGAGCACCAAAGTTGTGATATAATAACACAAAGAAACAGGATTTATTTTAATTTATTTATTACTTACTTGTTGCGGCACACATTGCTCCAGGCATACTCCGTGGTTCCAGGATGATTATCCAGAATTCCATGAACGTGAATCACAAGACGTGTCATTTGGGGACATGCAGACAGAGACTGGAGGAACTTGTCACTCACGTAGTCATAGTCAATGCTACACATCTGGAAATAAAATAGATTGGTATAAGTAGGGCCACCAGCTATAATAAACACTCAGTATCACTGCAACATGTGGAAAAAAAAAATAGATAATATTTATACTGCTCAACTAGGACTAAAACAATTCATATAAAATAATAATATTTAAAATATTGCTCAAAAATAGGACTGAAAGTGGCACTGGGACATCAGCAAGTGTGCAGTGTTGTGCATATTTTGCTTACAAAAATTTTAGTAACAAAAATATTTTTTAATTTATTTGAAAATGGGACTGAAAAGACCCTTTACACCAACAGTAGTATTGAGGACAAAATTCCATACTTCAGCTGGGACTGAACCTACACCCTTTTGTTCACCAAACCAAGCAGATGAGGGACATACCTACTATGGGCCACCACTTATCTTTTATTTGAATAACTAGTATGAATGACCTGGTATTCCAGTGTTAAGAACACCTTATTCAAAAATAAATAAAGAAAAATGGAAAGTAATAAAATAAGTAGATTGCTCAGTCATAGAAAGAACTTCCATTCATTTTACCTCAGGATGTAGGAATCACCAGGGCACCAAGGCATCACCTAGCTAGACCACCAAGGCATTATTGATTTCACTGCACATGGCCCTGAGAGAATATCTCTATCATTAGAACACAGTACTCATTTTCCTTGGACATATATCATTGGAACACTAATTTTCCTTGTTGTGGTAATTAGCATATTTAATATCAATTGATAGCACACAAATCTAGCTCACTGCAACCTTGAGATTAGTTCAGCAACTGATTTCATATGCACATGACGGTGAGATGAGTGATATCACTAGACTAGTCAAGGTTGAAATAGATGTAGGTTCTAATTAGGTAACATTTATTTATTTATTTACCAATGTCTATATTTTTAATATTATAGTATTATTATTGGTCAAATAAAGACATACCTATATACTTCAGTTAGATCTTGTATGTTCTTATTAGATAGTATGGGTAGATATGTATACGCGTTAAATATTTCTAAAGAATATCAATGTCAATATGGATATAACTTGCTCAGTTAGTTGTTTGGAGCACAGTCTAGATATAAAGACAAAATTATGTATACACTTTGGAATAACAAAAACAAGACAGGTTTACTTGAAAATGTCAAATACATTGGAAATATAAACAGAAATAAAGACAACTCACTTCGCAGTACATAGAAACTAATAACAGCTACAAGTAGAAATCAGAAATCAGATATTTCGCATTGAGTAGAACAGATTCAAATAATGACAGACTAAAAATAGGAATCTAATACACAGTTGTTTAGATTGGAACATCGATTAGAAAAAATGTACCTACCTACAAAGGGAACGAAATATTTTTTATACTTTTTAGAAGTGGGCTCACACTTTTTCTACAGGTTACATAGTGAAGCTAGGTATGGAATTTTAAAAATATACAAAGATGGAATATATAGATAGATAGTTAGTTTGGTAGTTGGACATACTACTAAGTCAATAAAATAGACAATACCATTCTGATAATTAAAATAAAAAATAAAAAAAAATCTGGGAGGTGTATTCAAGTATCATTTAATACTAGGTAGTGATTATTACACCACAGTAATTCTGGCAACACAAGTATGTTGACCAAAGACAGGTACCTTGCTTGAATTCTTCACACAGCATACACAAAAATATAGAATTTAAGGACAGCTGAAAAGGGAAAGCTGTCCTATGATTATATTCACAGCTTGAAACATTTTTCATGTCTAAATACGACCCAAAGCAGGAAAAACTCAAGTGTTGATGACAAGGGTCTTTTCAGTGACCTGACAAACAAGGGAAAATGGCAAAAACCTTTGAGGAAGAGAAAGCACCACAAACCTACATGTCATAAATACTAAGTACTAACCTCTGAATGAAAGCACCATCTTTTTGAAACGAGCAATGACTCTACGCCGAGCTGAACCGCGCAACTTTAACCCGAATAATCCCGATCAGGTAAGTGCTGTAATGTGCAGTTCAGATAATGGATCGTCCACCTCTGTGGCCGAGTGGTCAAGAGCACTGACTCAGATAATGGATCGCCCACCTCTGTGGCCGAGTGGTCAAGAGCACTAACTCAGATAATGGATCGTCCACCTCTGTGGCCGAGTGGGATTGGAAGTCGCAGAAATGAGAATGTTGAGGTGGAGTTGTGGAGTAACGAGGTTGGACAGGATCAGGATTGAAGTCATAAGAAATAGGTTAAAAGTAATGGTAATGGAAGTGTTGTCAAGGAAGATCCAGGAAAGGATTGGTATGGTCATGTTGAAAGAAGAGATGAGAACTACATAGGGAAAAGAGTGGAGATAATGGAAGTGAGGGGGAGAAAAGGGTGAGGGAGGCCGAAGAAAAGGTGGAAAGATTGTGTGAATCAAAACTTGAGTGAGAACAATTCAACAGGGCATGAGGTACACAATAGGGCTGCCTGGAAGAGACTGACAAGAAACGCCGACCCTATTTAAGTTGATTCTACTTTATATTATTAAGTAATTTTGAATTCTATGGTATTTCATTGAATAATAAAACAAACAATGGAGCGGGGTTCGTATCCCGGCCGTGGCGAACATTTTTTCATCACAGATTTTCGGAAGTTGAGTATTTGAACCTAGACCCTTGAATTTTGTGGTAAAATCATATTGAATTGTGTGGTGACAAAGCCTTGTAATTTATTCTGTACAAGCTGCCTTCTACGACGAGTCTGGATACTAAAATTAGCACCGTGAATGCTGTGCTGCAGCAACTGCAGCAGTACTGAGGCGAACAGTGGACAGCAGATGACAAAGGTAATGGATTGATATTTGACTCTTTAGTAGAATTGTAGAATATGAAACAAATCTTTAGTAGAATATGATGTAAGGGACAGAAACGTGGGTGATGACGAAGGTACATGAGAAGACATTGGAAGTCGCAGAAATGAGAATGTTGAGGTGGAGCTGTGGAGTAACGAGGTTGGACAGGATCAGGAATGAAGTCATAAGAAATAGGTTAAAAGTAATGGTAGTGGAAGTGTTGTCAAGGAAGATCCAGAAGAGGAGACTTCAGTGGTATGGTCATGTTGAAAGAAGAGATGAGAGCTACATAGGGAAAAGAGTTGAGAGAATGAAAGTGAGGGGGAGAAAAGGGCGAGGGAGACCGAATAAAAGGTGGAAAGATTGTGTGAATCAAAACTTGAGTGAGAACATATTTATCAGAACATGAGGTACACAATAGGGCTGTCTGGAAGAGGAAGAGACTGACAAGAAACGCCGACCCTATTAAAGTTGATTCTACTTTTCTTTTCTTTTTTTTTTTTTTAACAAATCAACGGGTAAAACCCATGTTATTTTTAATGTACCGTTTGTGAATATTTTTTGTCCATGGATTAATAAGTAAGGAGTGGGTTTTGTGGAGTCTTTAATTGTAGCCCTGGTGATCTACAGCAGTCCAAGTGCTTTAGGAAACTGATTATCTTGTGTGAATTGATAGACAGTTTACGGCGTTAGTTCTGTGGGCAGGTAGAGTTTTTCTAATTTTCATGCAATGTTGTCATTTCAGCAAATATCATCGGGCCGCAACAACAGCAGCGGTCTACACATTCCTACGCCACTCGGTCTGACTGTCACTGCCACCAATGGGAGAGGTGTGCCTTCTGGCATGCAACACCCCAACTCGAACCATAGGAGTAAGTCAAAACGTATACAGACCATGAGCTAGAAACCACTTTTTTGGGGGAATCAGGGGGCCCTAAGACGGATACTTTCACACATTTCCCTTTTTGGAATCGGATATTTCCACCCATTTCCCAATTTTGAAAATTTGGGCTGATTGCAATACTTTCTCATTAACTAGTATCTGATAGCTTTGCTGTACTTATTGTAGTGGAAAATAAAACAAACAATGGAGCGGGGTTCGTATCCCGGTCGTGGCGAACATTTTTTCATCAAACATTTTCGGAAGTTGAGTATTTGAACCTAGACCCTTGACAAATGGAATGTGCCTGAAGGTATGTGATGTGTTCTAATTCTAATCCACTGAAGATTAACAAATAAATTTTATCCCCCTCCCCCTGCAGATAATATAAACAGCTCAAATAGGAACAACCATCACTCGACGGATCGTAACTCATCACACGGAAACTATGTGGACAACAGAGGTACTAAGGATTCTCTGCACATCTCTGTGACCAACCAGGCGAACAGCGGACAGCAGATGACAAAGGTAATGGATTGATAATTGACTTTTTAGTAGAATATGAAACAAATCTTTAGTAGAATATGATGTAAGGGACAGAAACGTGGGTGATGACGAAGGTACATGAGAAGATTGGGGTGATAGGGGTGATATTTTTAGTGAACTACAGTCAATAAGTCACAGAGTCAGATACTAAAATTTGTAACTCACTCACTCACTCACTGGGCCAGAAAAAAATTCTCTTATATCGAGGTTTTCTCTTATATCCAGGTTTCCCTTCTTATATCCAGGTTTTTGGTTCAAAAATGAAGGGTCCAGAAAATTTTCTCTTATATCCAGGTTCGACTGTATTGTGTTAAAGGATCTGATTGTTTGACTGAGTAGTCCGCTGAAAAGAGTAGTTCTTTTTTTATAACACACTCATTGCAGTCATTATACATCTCTATCGTCTCGTTAACTGAACTTTTTAACGTTATTTGACGAAAAATTGTTTCTGCACATGTGCAGAATTCGATTAACGTTAAAAAGTTCAATTAATGGGACGCTAATTTTGGTTTGCACCGTCTCGTTAACTGAACTTTTTAACATTATTTGACGAAAAATTGTTTCTGCACATGTGCAGAATTCGATTAACGTTAAAAAGTTCAATTAATGGGACGCTAATTTTGGTTTGCAAAAACTTTCTAATGTCTGCTTGTTTACCATATGTTCTTTTTTGTCCTCGATTGGGAAGTCAGTGACTTCCAAGATAGCCCGTTCACAATCAGCGGGGGGTTTTTTTTTGTGATCAGTTTTTTATCGGTCATTTTACTCTCATTTTAAGTTTACTGGTGGATTTCACTAATGACTTAATTGGAGATTTCGATAGTGGGAGAATTTTCAGTCGTCCAAAAAGGAGTTTTTAATGGTTCAAAAAAGATTTTTTAGTCACCAAAATAGAAGAGTTTTTAAAAACTCCTGTTTGGATCATTAAAAACTCCTTTTTGGATGATTGAAAATTCTTTCATTAGTGAAATCTCTGATTAAGTGATTGGTGAAACCCACCATCAATCTACTGGACGACCGATTAAAAAACGGATCACACAAGCGAAACAAACGATGAGTGTGAGCGGGCTCTTATGTTAACGTTTACTCTTTGAAAGTATCCATAATGTATACTTTTTGTTTTCAGTATACTGAAAGTCCGTCAGTAGTGACGAATTTCTTTTCTATTGAGATCTCATATGATTATCTAGTTCTAAATAAAATATCCACGTTGTTAAAAAGACCATGGCCAACAATTGAATCTTGATTTCAATATATGGTGAAATATTGAACCTTGTTATCAAGACAGTATGGTCAACAACAATCTTTTTATTAAGGTAATATGGTTAACTATTGAACCTTGTTATGTATCAAGATACTATTTTTAACTATTGAACCTTGGTATCAAGATAGTATGGTTAAGCCTTGTTATCAAGATAGTATGGTCAAATATTGAACCTTGGTATCAAGATAGTATGGTCAACTATTGAGACCCGGAGGTGCTGGGTTCGAATCCCGGCCAGGGAGGACATTTTCTAACCAGAGAGACTTTTCCGTTCGTGGATAGGCATGGATGTAAAAGAACGTGCCTTGAAGTAATGCGAAAGCGGTACCGAGGTACAATTTTTTTTAGAAAATCTACCTTTTTTTTACAAAAAATTATTAGATAATGGATCAACCCTTGGGGTCCGAAATGTGAAATCTCACTTTTGTTTGTGAATTTCTCATTTAAGATTTCATAGTGGACATGTGTTTCAGCGTTTTTCGAAATTCAAAAGCATTCTTGAGATATTTCAAGTGGCTCGTTTTTTTTTTATGAAACACTCTGTATATTTCGTCCTGTTACTTACCAATCTCAGTGATCTATTGGTTAACGCGTTGGACTTTGGACCTGGAGATTGTTGGTTCGAGTCCAAATCAATGCTCAACACAATTCAAATTCCTTTATTTCGTTCTGTGTGTGAAGGTGATGAGCTCGGATGAAGAAACGTCCACCCCGCCTACCCAACGCACCAATGGGTATGAAAATGGAATCAATGGAGGCCGAGGAGGAGAATCTGACAGTGACGAAGATATGGAGATGCCCGAACTGCCTCCCATTAAGGTAAGAAATGAGGGACAAAGGGCCGTCACTCATTGGACGCGTAGTCCTGTGACTTTTATGCCAGCCAATCATTATCGGGTACACCTGATCAGGTCTACCTGATAGCGTGTGTGCTCATTAGGTGTCAGGTGGACCTGACAGACGGACCTTTTCAGCCGTACCTGTTAGGTCTACCTGATAGTGAGTGGCTGGCCTTAGTATCGTGTAGTCGCCTGAAAAACCTTATGAAAATGATAGAGACCCTTTCCTCTATAGACTCTCTATAATTTTCATAGGTTTGTTTGTTTGTTTGTTTGTTTTTTTGTTTTTTTTTTTTCTTCACAACTGCGCGCTTCTAAAAGTCGCGCGACCAATGTGTGACGGGCCCTTGAGCCAGCAGCGGCTTTAGCTCGTTGACTCCGCCAGCTTCCAATTTATCACTAAAGTCTAGAGATTGAAAGTCCCATTTCCAAATAAAAGCACTAAATTATGTAATGGAGCTAAACTTAATTTAGCTAAAGTCTAGATTGAAAGTCCAATTTCCTAATAAAAGCACTAAATCGTATTCCTTTCCTTTGCAGGAACTTTCTCCAGCGGAACTGAAGGATCGCGAGAGACTAGTGCGCATACTACGTGATGAATTGCGCAACGAAGAAATGACGCTGGTCCTGTTGAAGAAATTGCGCCAGTCACAACAGATGAAGGAGAATATTGCTGTAGCTCCGCCCACTGGTATGTAAATAGGTTTACTTAAGCCCCGCCTATCGGGCATTTAAATAAGTTAACGTAAGCCCCACCTATCTCATCTAATCGTTGGTTTCAACACCTACTTCGGTGGTGTAGTGGTCAAGATGCTCGCCTGCTAATCAGAAGAGCGTGTGTTGAATCCTGGACGGGATATAGTAATAGGGCGGAAATTTTCTAACCAGACTTTTCCGTCATGTAATGCGAAAGTGGTACCGAGGTACATTTTTACTTTCTATTACCTTTACGTATAGCAGGGGTGGCCAGACTTTTTTCGTTGCGGTTCCCTTCTTAACTTTCAAAAGTGTTCGAGGTTCCCCTCCCCTGAGCTCAAATTTTGTTTGGAGCATCATAATTTTTAACTATCTTTTATAAGGATGACAGGTTTTATTAATTTTCATGACACAACCTGTATTTTAAATCTTGTAATTCAATGTACAGTTGTACACAGTTCAAGAATCAAACAAAGGGCGCCATTATTGCCTGAGACAATCTCTACCATTCAATCCTAGGACAGGGAAGAATCCCAGATATTGTTTCTGGGCGTCCAAAGGGTTTAACTCCAATTCTTCCAACACCGTGAGATAGGAAGCCTTTCCTATCTCATGGACACGGAAGTAAGTAAGTAACCCTAATCTAATCCCCCCCGTTCCCCACCACACAGGTCGCGAACCGAAAGTGATTTGCGAGTCCTGCGTTACGACGAACGTGAAGAAAGCGCTGAAAGCCGAGCACACGAACCGCCTCAAGACCGCCTTTGTAAAGGCCCTCCAGCAGGAACAAGAAATAGAACAGCGCCTGGCACAAGCTTCGCCTTCGCCGGTCATCGAACCCCCACCCCCTGCTTCGAGAATAAATGCTTGTATAAAAATCCTAACCGGTTCCTTGTTCATTGCAGGTAACGCTCAAGTTACAGGCAGTGCGTTAACCAAGGCCCCGGTCACACCGACTGTTAATCCGGGAGGCGTTAACCCGATCCAGCAACCTCCCCAGAGGTCTTCATCCGTACACAATAACAACAATAGTGGTGCTACGAGCAACAATGTCAAGAATAACATTAGCTCCAACTTACCTGCCAATCTCCATCGAGGAGTAAGTATAAAGTACCCGAAAAGGTCCAAATTTTTAGGTAGGATAAACAGTTCGAAAAAAAAAAGGTCCAAAAAATCTCGATAGGATAATGGTTAAGAGGTTAAGGCTTTTATACTTTTAACAGGTAAGTAGAGAGGTACGGCGGTCCAAAAAATCTCGATAGGATAATGGTTAAGAGGTTAAGGCTTTTATACTTTTAACAGGTAAGTAGAGAGGTACGGCTTGATGTATGGAATTTGTTTGAACATTTGATTCCTGATAAGGCTTACGGTGGATAAGGATAACTATTATTAAAGTTTGTAAATGGATATCAACAGGGAGAACATTTGAAGTCTCATCCATCAAGTCAGTTTTTAGGCGGTTAAATCAATGTTACGGTTATGTTATGATTGTATATGTGATGCTGATGATCATTCGCTATATTTCTGGTACAGTTTTTCTAGCGGTCTAATATTTGTCATCTTGTATTTAGGCGGTGCTCGTCAACTTCTTGGTTATATGCAAGTCTGTTTTTTCTACCGCAGTCCAAGTGCTTTAGGAAAGAGATTATCTTGTGTGAATTGGTAGACAGTAACGACGTTAGTTCTGTGGGCAGGTACAGTTTTTCTAATTTTCATGCAATGTTGTCATTTCAGCAAATATCATCGGGCCGCAACAACAGCAGCGGTCTACACATTCCTACGCCACTCGGTCTCACTGTCACTGCCACCAATGGGAGAGGTGTGCCTTCTGGCATGCAACACCCCAACTCAAACCATAGGAGTAAGTCAAAACGTACAGACCATGAGCTAGAAACCACTTTTTTGGGAATCAGGGGGCCCTAAGACGGATACTTTCACCCATTTCCCTTTTTGGAATCGGATATTTCCACCCATTTCCCAATTTTGAAAATTTGGGCTGATTGCAATACTTTCTCATTAACTAGTATCTGATAGCTTTGCTGTACTTATTGTAGTGGAAAATAATAAAACATTTTTTCATCAAACATTCTCGGAAGTTGAGTATTTGAACCTAGACCCTTGTTGACAAATGGAATGTGCCTGAAGGTATGTGACGTGTTCTAATTCTAATCCACTGAAGATCAACAAATAAATTTTATCTCCCTCCCCCTGCAGATAATATAAACAGCTCAAATAGGAACAACCATCACTCGACGGATCGTAACTCATCACACGGAAACTATGTGGACAACAGAGGTACTAAGGATTCTCTGCACATCTCTGTGACCAACCAGGCGAACAGTGGACAGCAGATGACAAAGGTAATGGATTGATATTTGACTCTTTAGTAGAATTGTAGAATATGAAACAAATCTTTAGTAGAATATGATGTAAGGGACAGAAACGTGGGTGATGACGAAGGTACATGAGAAGACATTGGAAGTCGCAGAAATGAGAATGTTGAGGTGGAGCTGTGGAGTAACGAGGTTGGACAGGATCAGGAATGAAGTCATAAGAAATAGGTTAAAAGTAATGGTAGTGGAAGTGTTGTCAAGGAAGATCCAGAAGAGGAGACTTCAGTGGTATGGTCATGTTGAAAGAAGAGATGAGAGCTACATAGGGAAAAGAGTTGAGAGAATGAAAGTGAGGGGGAGAAAAGGGCGAGGGAGACCGAATAAAAGGTGGAAAGATTGTGTGAATCAAAACTTGAGTGAGAACATATTTATCAGAACATGAGGTACACAATAGGGCTGTCTGGAAGAGGAAGAGACTGACAAGAAACGCCGACCCTATTAAAGTTGATTCTACTTTTCTTTTCTTTTTTTTTTTTTAACAAATCAACGGGTAAAACCCATGTTAATTTTTATTATTAAGTCATTTTGAATTCTATGCTATTTCATTGAATCATATTGAATTGTGTGGTAACAAAGCCTTGTAATTTATTCTGTACAAGCTGCCCTCTACGACGAGTCTGGATACTAAAATTAGCACCGTGAATGCTGTGCTACAGCAACTTCAGGACCAGGTAAACCTATCCCCCCCCCCACACACACCCACCAATAGTTACCACTTTAACTACCATGTGTAATTGTGTATCCCTATCTTATGCATTACTGTTGGCTGCCGCTTTTATCTCCAATGATGGGTACACCATAGCATGGGGCGACTGGGACCAAAGGGTGGGAAATAAACTAACAGCAAAAAATAGTGTGCCAGTTGAGGTATTGAGATTGGAATCCACTGTAATCATTTCCCATTTCCAAAAAATGACCCACAATTTAGTTGTTTGGTTGTTACGCCGCGATGTAAGCGGCGCGCTGACTTCAAACGGCAAAGAACTGAGGGCAAAAAACTATGTTTTCAGCTTAAGCTATCATAGTCTCTTGCTCTATTTCTTCCCCTCTTCTAGGAGAGACTTGCTTATTGTATTTATTCCTTTCTCTCCCCCCACAGGAGACTAGAAGTGTGTATCCCTATCTCATGCATTACTGTTGGCTGCCGCTTTTATCTCCAACGATAGGTACACCATAGAATAGGGCGACTGGGACCAAAGGGTGGGAAATAAACTAACAGCAAAAAATGGTGTGCCAGTTGAGGTATTGAGATCGGAATCCACTGTAATCATTTCCCATTTCCAAAAATTGGCCCACAATTTAGTTGTTTGGTTGTTACGCCGCGATATAAGCGGCGCCCCGACTTCAAACCGCAAAGAACTGAGGGCAAAAAACTATGTTTTTAGCTTAAGCTATCGTAGTCTCTTGCTCTATTTCTTCCCCTCTTCTAGGAGAGACTTGCTTATTGTATTTATTCCTTTCTCTCCCCCCACAGGAGACTAGAAGCTTGGTATCAAGATAGTATGGTCAACTATTGAACCTTGGTATCAAGATAGTATGGTTAACTATTGAACCTTGTTATCAAGACAGTAAGACTAGAAGAGACCTTGCTTTTACTTTTGTTTTCTCTCCCCTACAGGAGCGTATCCGCATGGATGACGGCCAGACACCCGCCCAGCGACAGGCCGCTGCCAAGCTCGCCCTCCGCAAGCAACTGGAGAAAACCCTCCTCCAGATCCCACCTCCCAAACCTCCTCCGCCCGAGATGCACTTCATTCCCAACCCGTCCAACACGGAGTTTATCTACCTCCTCGGGTTGGAACATATAGTCGACTATATCACCAAGGATAACAAGACCCCGCCACCCCCACCCGAGCCGTTCCGATGTTCCCAGTGTGACACCAGCTTCACCCCGGTGTGGAAATGGGAGAAGAGTCCCGGCAAAGGTGAGAGTTCGAGTAAGTTTCTTTCCGTCTTACTATTTCTATCCTATTTACATACTATTCACAGAATATGTATAAACTTCACCCCCCTTGAGCTCAAACTGTAGGCTAGGCTCCAACAATTTGGAGCATCATTTATAAGGATCATCATTTATCTTTTATAAGGATGACGGGTTTTATTAATTTTCATGACACAACCTGTATTTTAAATATTGTAATTCAATGTACAGTTGTACACAGAGATATTGTTTCTGGGCGTCCAAAGGGTTTAACTCCAATTCTTCCAACACCGTGAGATAGGAGCCTTTCCTATCCCATGGACACGGAAGTAAGTAAGTAACCCTAATCTAATTCCCCCTTTGTTCCCCACCACACAGGTCGCGAACCGAAAGTGATTTGCGAGTCCTGCGTTACGACGAACGTGAAGAAAGCACTGAAAGCCGAGCACACGAACCGCCTCAAGACCGCCTTTGTGAAGGCCCTCCAGCAGGAACAAGAAATAGAACAGCGCCTGGCACAAGCTTCGCCTTCGCCGGTCATCGAACCCCCACCCCCTGCTTCGACCCCGAAGCCCAAGCGGAGCAATCCCACCCCGCCTACCCCGCAGCCTGTACCTACCCCGCCCCGGGAGAGGAGTGAGCGAGAGAGAGATCGGGATAGTCACAGGTGAGATTTTTAGTTGATACTGTTTTGATTTTTGATTGATTGCTATGGTTCATTTATTTATTTTATAATTATTTGGTAGCTCTTCCATGTATTCATATCTCTATAAAATTAATATTTTTCCTATCTAGCCTAAAATAGGGTGTACCGTTGATATCTGATACAGAGATATTTGAGCTATGACCTAAAGGAGTTGGCTCAGTTTTACTTATGTATTTCCGCATCCCTGAGTGAGAGATTTAACTAACTTTCAAAAGCAAATTTGAGCAGTAAATTTTGTTCCGTGGTAAATTGTAATCTTACTAATTAATGGGTTTATTCTTAGCCTTGGCATTACGCGCTTGTTTCCACACCGAAGGTCGTGGGTTCGATTCCCATCATCGACCAAATATTTACACTCGGTGATTCATTTTGTAACAATAATAGTTGTACGCTTATTCTTTGTGTTGACAAACGACAGTTGCTTGATATACTTGTGGTTGAGTGGTTTATATATGAAGCTAACCATTCCATTGTATTATATAATTCCCAGAGAGGTCACAGCTCACCGAGAGCAGAGGGAAAGTCAACATCGGGAATCCTCGGGTAACTATCGCGACTCTCACCGAGCTGAACTTAGCTATCGCGACATTATACATACTCACCGGGACACTAGCCATCGCGATAACCACAGGGACACTAGCAGCCATCGCGATCGTGAACCTCATGTAAGCCATAGGGAGTCCAGCCATAGGGAGTCTGGGCCCAGTCATCGGGATACAGCGAGTTTAAGAGAGGCCATGTCCAGCCACAGAGGTAACCCTAGCCCGAGCCACAGAGGTAATCCAAGTTTCCGCATCCCTGAGTGAGAGATTTAACTAACTTTCAAAAGCAAATCTGAGCAGTAAATTTTGTTCTGTGGTAAATTGTAATCTTACTAATTAATGGGTTTATTCTTAGCCTTGGCATTACGCGTCTGTTTCCACACCGAAGGTCGTGGGTTCGATTCCCATCATCGACCAAATATTTACACTCGGTGATTCATTTTGTAACTATAATGGTTGTACGGTTATTCTTTGTGTTGACAAACGACAGTTGCTTGATATACTTGTGGTTGAGTGGTTTATATATGAAGCTAACCATTCCATTGTATTATATAATTCCCAGAGAGGTCACAGCTCACCGAGAGCAGAGGGAAAGTCAACATCGGGAATCCTCGGGTAACTATCGCGACTCTCACCGAGCTGAACTTAGCTATCGCGACATTATACATACTCACCGGGACACTAGCCATCGCGATAACCACAGGGACACTAGCAGCCATCGCGATCGTGAACCTCATGTAAGCCATAGGGAGTCCAGCCATAGGGAGTCTGGACCCAGTCATCGGGATACTGGATATGATTCCTAATCCAGGCAACCAGGGGAGGAATCATGGCGGCAGGAATCATCATAACATGAATCATAACTGGAAGTAAGACAATGCACTATGCCAGTGTCTACCGCTACGTATAGCAATACGTATCTGACCTCATTCTCAAATCTTATTTCCTGCCTCGGTGGTGTAGTGGTCAAGACGCTCGCCTGGTAAACAGGAGGGTGTGGGTTCAATCCCAGCCGAGGTATGGAATTTTATCCTCAAAATAATTTCAAAATTTGAGGGAGTAAACTACTGCTGTAGTAAAGGGACTTTTCAGTCCTATGCGAGCAGTACAAATAAGCACAAAAAAAGTTTAGTCTCATCCAGTTAGAATATAAGCTACGTTTTGTTTTACGCAATAGTAGACACTAAAGTCAGACGAAGCATAATGCGCCTGTATATGCCGAAATTCCTAATCTCTGATTGGAGACCTGTTGCTATGCTAGGTCGGTAATACACCAATCAATGTGGAAGGATTTTCGCATATAGAAGGCCCTTGTGAATAAGAATTGTAAAGTGTGGGGAGTTATGTGCAATGAGGAAGAGAAGAGACATGGTAGGTAAGCTGTAGCTCTCATCTCTCAAATGATCTAAGAATTTCAGGGGACTCAAACTTAGTTCTCTGACTAGATCTGTTCATCCTTCGAATCTAGATCTGTTCATTAATGCGATTTTTATATCATGGTGATTTTTGCGTTTTTAGAACCAGTGGTCTGTTCCATGAACAACTCTGCACTCCCCACTCCTCAATTTTTGCTCCACGCCCTGAAAAAAATGTACCGTTTGTGAATATTTTTTGTCCATGGATTAATAAGTAAGGAGTGGGTTTTGTGGAGTCTTTAATTGTAGCCCTGGTTTTCTGTAAATAGAGAGTTTTTTGCAACCAAAATTAGCGTCCCGTCTCGTTGAGGTACGGCTTGATGTATGGAATTTGTTTGAACATTTGATTCCTGATAAGGCTTACGGTGGATAAGGATAACTATTATTAAAGTTTGTAAATGGATATCAACAGGGAGAACATTTGAAGTCTCATCCATCAAGTCAGTTTTTAGGCGGTTAAATCAATGTTACGGTTATGTTATGATTGTATATGTGATGCTGATGATCATTCGCTATATTTCTGGTACAGTTTTTCTAGCGGTCTAATATTTGTCATCTTGTATTTAGGCGGTGCTCGTCAACTTCTTGGTTATATGCAAGTCTGTTTTTTCTACCGCAGTCCAAGTGCTTTAGGAAAGAGATTATCTTGTGTGAATTGGTAGACAGTAACGACGTTAGTTCTGTGGGCAGGTACAGTTTTTCTAATTTTCATGCAATGTTGTCATTTCAGCAAATATCATCGGGCCGCAACAACAGCAGCGGTCTACACATTCCTACGCCACTCGGTCTCACTGTCACTGCCACCAATGGGAGAGGTGTGCCTTCTGGCATGCAACACCCCAACTCAAACCATAGGAGTAAGTCAAAACGTACAGACCATGAGCTAGAAACCACTTTTTTGGGAATCAGGGGGCCCTAAGACGGATACTTTCACCCATTTCCCTTTTTGGAATCGGATATTTCCACCCATTTCCCAATTTTGAAAATTTGGGCTGAATGCAATACTTTCTCATTAACTAGTATCTGATAGCTTTGCTGTACTTATTGTAGTGGAAAATAATAAAACATTTTTTCATCAAACATTCTCGGAAGTTGAGTATTTGAACCTAGACCCTTGTTGACAAATGGAATGTGCCTGAAGGTATGTGACGTGTTCTAATTCTAATCCACTGAAGATCAACAAATAAATTTTATCTCCCTCCCCCTGCAGATAATATAAACAGCTCAAATAGGAACAACCATCACTCGACGGATCGTAACTCATCACACGGAAACTATGTGGACAACAGAGGTACTAAGGATTCTCTGCACATCTCTGTGACCAACCAGGCGAACAGTGGACAGCAGATGACAAAGGTAATGGATTGATATTTGACTCTTTAGTAGAATTGTAGAATATGAAACAAATCTTTAGTAGAATATGATGTAAGGGACAGAAACGTGGGTGATGACGAAGGTACATGAGAAGACATTGGAAGTCGCAGAAATGAGAATGTTGAGGTGGAGCTGTGGAGTAACGAGGTTGGACAGGATCAGGAATGAAGTCATAAGAAATAGGTTAAAAGTAATGGTAGTGGAAGTGTTGTCAAGGAAGATCCAGAAGAGGAGACTTCAGTGGTATGGTCATGTTGAAAGAAGAGATGAGAGCTACATAGGGAAAAGAGTTGAGAGAATGAAAGTGAGGGGGAGAAAAGGGCGAGGGAGACCGAATAAAAGGTGGAAAGATTGTGTGAATCAAAACTTGAGTGAGAACATATTTATCAGAACATGAGGTACACAATATTTAACCTTGGTATCAAGATAGTATGGTCAACCATCGAACCTTGTTATCAAGATAGTATGGTTAACTATTTAACCTTGGTATCAAGATAGTATGGTCAACCATCGAACCTTGTTATCAAGATAGTATGGTTAACTATTTAACCTTGGTATCAAGATAGTATGGTCAACCATCGAACCTTGTTATCAAGATAGTACGGTCAACTATTGAACCTTGTTAAAAAATCATTATGAGTTTCGATTCTATGTTTCCTACTTTTACTGTTCAAGTGTAAGCTCAATATTATTTTATTGAATAGTTGATATACATAGGTATATTTCCTCGTTTTCTTTATTACTAGGTATAATTTGTTTCCTTGATTTCCTCCTCCCTGTGCATAGAGGTTTCTTTAATTTTAAGTTGAATTCTGTGTTCACTTTGTTCTCACGTCTACGATTTCAGAAGCCGAAAAAAATTTCTCCCTCTACAATGACGTGGATATTCAAAACATGGAAATTTTCGGAGAAAATCCCTGAAAAATCAAATTTATTTATGTTTTTGTTTCCTACCAAAATTCTAGGAATCAGGTTTATTATTATTATTTTCACTGTGTGATAATTTTTGTTCAATGTAAACGCACAAAACATTAGGTGGCACAAGTTGTGATGGCCAAACTAAACCCGAGTTGAATGCTTTGTCTAAAAGACAAAGTATTTCAACCGTCCCTGTTTAGAATTTTTATACGATACACTTTTTATACGAAATTTTTGGTTGTCAGAACTTTTCGGTCCTTGTGTTGGTGATAAAGACATTTAGGTGTTTGTTTATACTAGTAATTAAATGTATAGGCTTAGACAAATTTTACTGTTATTTAAGAATGCCTACCTAGTTTATAATTTGGGTAATTTTTCGTAGAAAAGAAATGGGAATTCATTTTTTTTAGACATGTTGATTTAAGTTGGACATGATCGATATCTCGATGTGGATCGACATATCGACAATCGACTCACTCGTATAGGATAGGCTAAGTAAAAACACTTGAAGTACAGTTAGGTATTCGATAATGTAGGTTAAGTCGATCACAGAGCTATTTGATAGCTCTGATTATGTTTCCCTAATGCACTAGAGTCGTACTCTAAAAACAAATAGGGTTGCCAGTAGAGGAGGAGAACTATCGATAGTTATCCAGTGTCTCCACTCTTAGTGATTTTTCACTAAATTTAGTGAATTCTTGGCAAATCTAGTGATTTAGTGATTTGAGGTCAAAATCTAGTGATTTTTGAAAGAAATGTAAGTTCATTGCAAAATTGTCCCTAAAGCTGAAAAAATTGACCATTTTTTCTCAAAAAACCTACAATTTTGCCCCTTCAAATTAGTCACGTATGCAATCTGCACTGCTTTAAATTTAGGCCCGGTTTGAATATGTAAAAAAAGTGAAATTTTCACCAAAAATTCGCGATTTTTCGTCAAATCCGTTCGTGAAGGAAAACTTAAAAAAAAAAAAAAAAAATTGGGTCCAAAATTTTTTTCGATCAGCTGATTTGGAAATCTCATTTTGGTGTTGATTGAGTAGTCCAAAAGAAGTTCTTTTTTACATCTCTCTCTCACACATCGCTTTTCCTCACAACACTGTACGTTCAGAAGAGTGGGTGGTAAAGGAGGTAAGGGATGGGGGTAGGAGGACTACGAGGGAAAGTCTCAAAATGTCCCCGCTCTGAATTTAAAGTTCCCTAGTTTTCCACTAATGGAAAATGTCCCCAGGATATGCCATAATGAAGGGCAACTTTTGAAGAAGAAGAAGAAGAAGAAGAAGAAAAAAAAAGTCCCAGAGTTTTTCCTTGTTGAAGTAATGAAACTTAGTTTGAAAAACATCGCGTCCTTGTCTTTTTAGATCAAGAGTTACCCAGTAGATATTTCACTATTTCATAAAAGGTAAGTTCAGGTACCTCCCTCTAAACTTGCCATCGACGTAGGGCCCTATTTAGGGTCTTTCCCCTTAAGGTTCATTTTTCTCCTTATTGTAGACGAGACTCCAAATTATTTGAAGCATCCCCCCCCCGCTCGATACACCACTGTTTGGACTCTCGGCCGATTAAAGAGGAAGTAAAGAAAAAAGAAGAATAGTCAGCCAGCCTAGTTAGCTTAGTTGGTAGTGCGTCTGCCTTGTAAGCGCTAGGCCGCGGATTCGATTCCCGCCCGGGGCGGATTTTATCCTGATGGGATAATGTTCGTTCTCAGAACGGCTGGCTTTCTCCTATCCTGTCTTCCTTCTCTCTTCGATTTCGGGACGATAAGACCATAGCAGTTACAGTTTGACAACGGAGATCTTGTCCTAAAATCAAAGCGATAAGGACGACAAGATAGGAGAAAGCCCACCGTTCCACAAATGAACCTCTGTTTAGGATAAAGTTCGCCCCAGGTGGGAATCGAACCCGCGAACTAGCTCTTTTCAAACCACCTAAGCTGGCTAAAGTAACTTCAAACTCAGAATATGATCCCAGCTAGAGTAATGTCGTGTCAAACGGCACTTATAGGACATTTGAAAGGAAATGACTCTTTTCTGACGAATAGAGTACAAAAGGATTGAAGAGTTTCGTCTCCATAGCAACCAGTTTGTTTACTCCCAAACAAACCAAACAGTCCCGTCTCAGTTGTGTCCTGGATATGGAGAGACCTAGAACCAGAGCAGGTCGGGATAGTGTTAGTAGTGCTACCAGAGAAGATAATAGACCTTTGTCCAGACGAGGGGAACAGGTGAGTGGACAAATTGTCGAAGTCCTAATGATTTGGAAGAGAAAAAAAAATAAAATAAGTTTTTACTCCGTTACTGTGAATATTGTATTATTGTATGCGCCTTCCTATTTAATCTTGAAATAATAATAATAGGTTGAATCGTAAAGGTGTATCCACACATAGTCGACCGGCCATTGATCGACGTCGACTTAAACCTGCCTCGACGACATAGATTCAGCTTGTCGACAGCCAGTCGACTATGTTTGGAGTTTGGACACACCTTAACAACGGAGATTTTACCGTCCCGAAATGGAAGAGAAAAAGGGACATCATAGAATAAAGACAGCCGTTCCGAGAACGAACGAAATTCTAGATACGGCCCTGGGTGGAGGTACCTACTTACGGGGTGTGGCTTCGGAGGTGGGGTTGAGGACTTATTTTTTAGTTTGACTAACAAAGGTGATCACTTTACTTTGATACCTAGATTCGTAGAAGCTTAACCCATTCTTTAGGGCTGTTTGCTCCTACACCTAAGCCTCGGGGTGGGCTCTTTGTTTATGATCCTTGGTACCTAAATAAATATGTATGTATGTACTTATATTTCAGCTAAATATGAGTGCCAGTCGCAGCTCCTCCAGACTGAGCTCCAGTATTTCGTCCCAGAGTTCGGGACGCCCCCCCTCTTCTGCTAGGCCGCCCAGTGCCGCTCGTCCTGTGTCTGTAGCAAGACCGCCGTCTGCTTTCCGCTCTACATCTAGACTCTCTTCAGCCTCGGGATTACCGCCGCCCAAAATGCCTGGCACTGGGGCTACTCAGGTAATCAGCAACTACTATTGAGGATTGTCTTAGGCCAGACAATCACTATCAGGCAGAACTGATCAAGTTTACATGATAGTGAGTGGCTGGCCTTAGAGCGGGGTTTACCAAATCAGTATTGAGATCAATCTAGGATTAAGCTATACCTACTTAATACCCAGTTCAATCCAGAATTGAAGTCATCTCCGACTTCGTTAGCCTCTAAAGTCTTTGACAAATGGAGTGTGCCTAGAGGCCCTAATCGCGTATACCCAATGTGTTCCAATCCACTTTAGTGCAGTAAATAAATAGTAAAATTAATAAACTGAAGAGTAACTTTTTAAAACCCCCCTTTTCAGTTCTCAGACTCAGATCGTCTGGTGACTCAGCAAGGTCTGAGCGGTCTGCGTACTGGCTCGGCACTCCGAGGTCCCGGGTTCAGACAGGTCCAGGACAAACGTTACTACGAGGGACTTCTGCAGTTGAAGATCCGTGACCTGACCAATGAGATAACAAGGCTGAAGAGACAAATAGAACTGAGTGCTAAGGAACATGCTACGTTCCTACTGTATGATAAAAGAGTGAAAGAGATGGCTACTGAGCTTACTGGTAAGGAAGAGACTCTTAAGGTGTGTCCACACATGGTCGACGGCCGTCGATCAATCATCGATTGATGTCGATCGACCGTTGTGAATTTATGAATTTATTGTGAATCGATGTGGATCGATGATCGGTCTACTATGTTTAGACACACCTCAATACCTCCCCACAAACTATTTCACCTACCTGCACCGTTTTCTTTTCTAGCGAATCGATGTGGATCAACATCGGTCGATGGTCGACTATGTGTGGACACAACTTTAGTTTCAGCAGCTAGGTATAATGTAGAATATTATCTTCTGAATATTAACTTTTTACCGGATTAAAATATTTATTCCCAGCTTCATTAGGTGATAGGTGGTAAGTACGTAGGTATTAGCAATAGCAAACTAATTTGTAGGAATCTATGAATTTCTCAATTAGAAAGCCCAAGTATTAAATGTCCCAAACCTAAAAGTCATCTGGCCACCCTAGTTAGCTTGGAGGGTAGCGCGTCTGCCTTGTAAGCGCTAGGTCGCGGGCTTGATTCCCCCGGTGCTGATTTTATCCTGAAGCGATAAGGTTCGTTCTTGGAACGACTGGCTTTCTCCTTCTCTCTTCGCTTTCGGGACGACAAACCCTTAGCAGTTATAGTTCCCTCTATCAAACCTCTTCCTTTTTTTTATCCTTTTGCTGCCTCTTTTAAAACCATCAACCGTTGTATCTTTTCCGGCACTTTTTGCTGCCTCTTTTAAAACCATCAACCTTTGTATCTTTTCCGGCAGAGCTCCAAGGCAAATTATCCGACTATAATCTGACCATGGACAAAGTGAACACCCAGACTAACATTGCCGACATTGAAGAGGAATATCTAGAACTGAGAGCAGCCAATGATATAGAGACACGACATCTGGAAGAACAGTTCACCGAGCGATCCAAGAAACAACACCAACTTCATGAGCTGGAGGCTGAAATAGAGAAGGTAGGGGGGCACGGTTGGTCCAGTGGTAACGCGCTTGCTTGCCATGCAGAAGGTCCCATGTTTCTGTGTATCCAATATGCAACAATTTAGTCGAATTTCGTGTTATTTTCATAGTATAACTTCTCGCTGTTTCTGATTTTCAAAAAATGTTATATCTTTTTCTACGTTTGCAATTGATTTAAGTTGGACATGATCGATATCTCGATGTGGATCGACATATCGACAATCGACTCACTCGTGTAGGATAGGCTAAGTAAAAACACTTGAAGTACAGTTAGGTATTCGATAATGTAGGTTAAGTCGATCACAGAGCTATTTGATAGCTCTGTATAGGGTTTTTGTTTAGAATTTGTGTAGCGAGGAAAATGAAGAAACAATATCCGGCTGTGACAGTTTCAAATAAACATCCTTAATTAATGTTCGCTGTACACTAAGGGCCTGTTCCCGCTTGTCTTGAGTTTCATCAGATTTTTCTCCCTCAGTCAGACTGATCATTTTTATCTGTTGGTGTATAGCGAACTTTAACTATCCTTGAGGTTATATTGGTGACTGCTGAACGACATTTCTTCACTCGAAACTTGGTAGAAATGAAATTTTGGAAATTTCTTCGCAAAATGGATCTTTGTGTCTGTGAACATACGAGTAATTGGTTGCTTTATAATCTTTATAAATCGGTTAATGGCGGGGGCCATACTTTGAGACCAGACCTTTGACTTGTCTAATGGTTTGATTTAAAAATTTGATCAAGTTTAGTCGATCAGATTAATTACGCAGTCCAATTGGATTAACAAAAATTAAACCGTGTCTATTGTTTACCAATATTCTCCCTCCTATACGCTGTCTCCTGAATTCCTATCCTGCGCTTTCCTCTTTCTGAGAAAGCGATTCTGCACACTTTTTTAAATACATAAAAAGCGAGAGAGTATTTATAAAATATAATTTATGATTTTTTTTGTACATATGAAAAAAAAAAAAAAAAAAAAAAAAAAAAAAAAAGTTTTTCCCCGTTATCGATAGTGCTATCGATAGTTCTCCTCCTCTAGTTGCCAGATTGGGGATTTCTGGCTTCTAGAGATGCGAAATCCCAGTCCCAAGGTTGATTTAATTCATTACAATCAAGTCCGCCCTGGGAGTTGAATCTTTTTTTATAATCTTTTTTGTCTCAAAATATAAGTTTTGTCATTGTGAATCAAATACTTACAAACCTTTTTTTTAACTGTAATTTTAGTTCTTGATTTTAGAAAACAGGAATGATTAAACGAAAGAGTTTAGTCAATGTTTCCCTCTGGAGTACAAAATATGGCCAGGAATACTGTCTGAGTTTAAATTTAATTTAAGTCCAGCTCTTGAATTATTCAATCTGATCGGATTAATTAATCTAATTCCAATTTTTCTGACAACGGAGATCTTGTCCTAACATCAAAGCGATAAGGACGACAAGATAGGAGAAAGCCCACCGTTCCACAAATGAACCTCTGTTTAGGATAAAGTTCGCCCCAGGTGGGATTAGCTCTTGAATTATTCAATCTGATCGGATTAATTAATCTAATTCCAATTTTTCTGACAACGGAGATCTTGTCCTAAAATCAAAGCGATAAGGACGACAAGATAGGAGAAAGCCCACCGTTCCACAAATGAACCTCTGTTTAGGATAAAGTTCGCCCCAGGTGGGAATCGAACCCGCGAACTAGCTCTTTTCAAACCACCTAGCTGGCTAAAGTAACTTCAAACTCAGAATATGATCCCAGCTAGAGTAATGTGTCAAACGGCACTTATAGGCCATTCGAAAGGAAATGACTCTTTTCTGACGAATAGAGTACAAAGGGATTGAAGAGTTTCGTCTCCATAGCAACCAGTTTGTTTACTCCCAAACAAAACAAACAGTCCCGTGTCAGTTGTGTCCTGGATATGGAGAGACCTAGAACCAGAGCAGGTCGGGATAGTGTTAGTAGAGAGGCTAGTAGTGCTACCAGAGAAGATAATAGACCTTTGTCCAGACGAGGGGAACAGGTGAGTGGACAAATTGTCGAAGTCCTAATGATTTGGAAGAGAAAAAAAAAAATAAAATAAGTTTTTACTCCGTTACTGTGAATATTGTATTATTGTATGCACCTTCCTATTTAATCTTGAAATAATAATAATAGGTTGAATCGTAAAGGTTTGTCCACACATAGTCGACCGGCCATTGATCGACGTCGACTTAAACCTGCCTCGACAACATAGATTCAGCTTGTCGACAGCCAGTCGACTTTTGGAGTTTGGACACACCTTAACAACGGAGATTTTACCGTCCCGAAATGGAAGAGAGAAAGGGACATCATAGAATAAAGACAGCCGTTTGGGTGACTTAAACATTATATTGGGAATAAAGGGAGAACGGGCTCTAGTCTTGATTTTAAATCATTACATGAAAGTGAAATCAAATCAAGAATAATAATAAACTGAATATTAAACAAATTAGGTAGGTACATATACCTACATCGGTACTGATTTTCTTTAATCACGATCGAATAAACTACGGGCTAAAAAACTCGGAGGTACGGACCCAGCTTGTTAATAAAAGAGATTGACTCAGCCGCCCATAGACCTAACCTTTTCACCGATTAAAGTTCTTCTTTATCTGAATGCACGTCTACTTCTAACTTCTATCGCATAACCCTTTCTATTCTGCTCTATAACTGTACAGACCTATGTTATCTATTCTAGGAGAGGAAGCACACGGAAAGCATCATAGAATCCATGGACCCCGACCTGAAGAACGGCTATCTCGAACTGCAAGCCAAGCACAAAGCTCTCCTACATCAGATGGATACAGCACAGGAACAGGTGGACACGCTAAGCTACCAGACAGCAGTGTTGAGAGAGAAAATGAGTGGCTCGAGTGTAAGTATGAAGGGGATGAAGTAGAGAAGTTCTTATTTGGTCATGTCAGTTGCATGTCAGGATGTGCTGCACAGAAAGGCGAGCGCCGCATTGACAGGTAGGAAGATCAGTTTTGGTGAATAGAAAACTGTGTGTGATGCGGGTATGGCCAATTCTCATGCCTGAATCTGATCTTTTCTAAAGGTTTTTAACGCCAATTTTTGTTTGATAAAGATTTTCTCTGTATAACTACTGAATCTGTTAAGCAAAGAAAACTACTGTATAACTACTGAGTCTGTTAAGCAAAGAAAACTACTGTATAACTACTGAGTCTGTTAAGCAAAGAAAACTACTGTATAACTACTGAGTCTGTTAAGCAAAGAAAACTACTGTATAACTACTGAGTCTGTTAAGCAAAGAAAACTACTGTATAACTACTGAGTCTGTTAAGCAAAGAAAACTACTGTATAACTACTGAGTCTGTTAAGCAAAGAAAACTACTGTATAACTACTGAGTCTGTTAAGCAAAGAAAACTACTGTATAACTACTGAGTCTGTTAAGCAAAGAAAACTACTGTATAACTACTGAGTCTGTTAAGCAAAGAAAACTACTGTATAACTACTGAGTCTGTTAAGCAAAGAAAACTACTGTATAACTACTGAGTCTGTTAAGCAAAGAAAACTACTGTATAACTACTGAGTCTGTTAAGCAAAGAAAACTACTGTATAACTACTGAGTCTGTTAAGCAAAGAAAACTACTGTATAACTACTGAGTCTGTTAAGCAAAGAAAACTACTGTATAACTACTGAGTCTGTTAAGCAAAGAAAACTACTGTATAACTACTGAGTCTGTTAAGCAAAGAAAACTACTGTATAACTACTGAGTCTGTTAAGCAAAGAAAACTACTGTATAACTACTGAGTCTGTTAAGCAAAGAAAACTACTGTATAACTACTGAGTCTGTTAAGCAAAGAAAACTACTGTATAACTACTGAGTCTGTTAAGCAAAGAAAACTACTGTATAACTACTGAGTCTGTTAAGCAAAGAAAACTACTGTATAACTACTGAGTCTGTTAAGCAAAGAAAACTACTGTATAACTACTGAGGTTTTTAGTGACGGTGTTTTATCCTCTATTAGGCGACAAGCTTTACGTCCCTCATATTAATCTCACCCAGACATGGTGGGGCTTGGAAAAGCCAGCTGCAAGCGATTGCCCAGATTGTCACTCGTTTGGATAGAAACGCGTGGAACGTTGCTTAACTTTGTTTACTGTTGCAATTTGTGTTCCTCAAGTTGGGATTGATTCAAATCACCTACATGTCGTTAGACTGGGTAAATTTTCTTTGCCTAACAGACTTTTGCTGCTGTAGCGAAATGAATTTTACGCTTTAAAATGTTGTTAGATTTTTGGTCTACCGTTTCTTTAGACAGCCCAACAGACTTTCTAAAAAGTAAAACCCCAATTTTAACACTCCCGCAGGTAAAACTAGAAGCTGTCCAACTCTACGAACAACTGGCAGAGTTAGAAGAACAATACAATGCCCTCCTTGAAGAAGAAGAAAGCAAACTCAATCCGGAACAAGAACGAGAGAAACTTCTGCTCCAAATTAAGAATGACAATTATGAAATCAGTAACGCTGAGGCTAACATGCAAACAGTTGAGAATCAAATCAAAGAGGCTGAGGCACAGCTGGAACAACTTAATCAAGTGAGTAGAAGCAGTTAAAAGCAGTAAAGATGAGCAAAGAGTGAGTCATAAAAAAGAACTACTCTTTTCACTACTCAGTCAATGAGTCAGATCCCAACTCCCTATACCTACCTGTAAGGTTAGTGAGTTGAAGAGTGAGTGACATATATGTTTTAGGATTTGACTCATTGATTGAGTAGTCCAAAAGAAGATCTTTACAATATCATCTCTCTCTTTCTCTCACACACCGCTTTCCCTCACAACACTGTACGTTCAGAAGAGTGGGTTGTAAAGAGGTAAGGGATGGGGGTAGGAGGACTACGAGGGAAAGTCTCAAAATGTCCCCGCTCTGAATTTAAAGTTCCCTGGTTTTCCACTAATGGAAAATGTCCCCAAGATATGCCATAATGAAGGACAACTTTTGAAGAAGAAAAAAAAAGTCCCAGAGTTTTTCCTTGTTGAAGTAATGAAACTTAGTTTGAAAAACATCGCGTCCTTGTTTTTTAGATCAAGAGTTACCCAGTGTTTCACTATTTCATAAAAGGTAAGTTCAGGTACCTCCCTCTAAACTTGCCATCGACGTAGGGCCCTATTTAGGGTCTTTCCCCTTAAGGTTCATTTTTCTCCTTATTGTAGACGAGACTCCAAATTATTTGGAGCATCCCCCCCCCCGCTCGATACACCACTGTTTGGACTCTCGGCCGATTAAAGAGGAAGTAAAGAAAAAAGAAGAATAGTCAGCCAGCCTAGTTAGCTTAGTTGGTAGTGCGTCTGCCTTGTAAGCGCTAGGCCGCCGATTCGATTCCCGCCCGGGGCGGATTTTATCCTGATGGGATAATGTTCGTTCTCAGAACGGCTGGCTTTCTCCTATCCTGTCTTCCTTCAAAGAAAATAGGAGGGACATATAATGTGGTAGTGGTATAGGTAGATGGGTATTTTAGGTTCAACCTCAGAACTGTTTTGGTCTAATAAGTTGGATTAGATTTCGGGTTTTATAATGTGGTATAGGTAGATGGGTATTTTAGGTTCAACCTCAGAACTGTTTTGGTCTAATAAGTTGGATTACATTTCGGGTAACATCGGTTTAGCTTCGTTCTGGGATTTTTACTCTGACGTCACAGTGGACTGAAGAGGCGCTATTTCAGCATAACTTCAGAGTTCACCAGGAGAAAGAGCATCATTTAAGACTCCTATAGCTGGAAATGTGGGAACTATAATTTACTTAATTTAAGTAACATTTCCAACTCTTACATTGCTCGTTCACTTTCTTACTTACTCCTTAGGAAAACCCTCAAGATTGCATTAGAAAAGAACATTGAGTTTCCACTTTTTTTTAGATTTTTTCTCATGTACTTTTTTTGCTACTTTTTCTACTTTCTATTTCTGACACCTCTTCTCTGTCTTACTTTTCCCATTTAAAATTTCATGCTTTTTCGATTCGTGTTTCGTGTAAGTCTAATTATTTCTGAAAAGCTCTCATTTTTTTTTGTCTGGAACTCGTATTGTGCTCTCCCTCCCTCTCTTTCTCTCATTATTTTTCTTTTATTCCCAGACTGACTGTACTGTGCCATATCTAAAATGGACAAAAAATACGGACAGGAAAAGTCATTTCTTTAACGGACTGACTGTAGCGTATTATAATTAAAAATGAACTAGAAATGAACACAAAAGTCTTCCCTTAAACATTGGGTCATTTACTTCCAACGATCTTCATTTCCACCAACCATAATGATACGTAAAATGGAGTCCTTCATGATTATAAGGTACTTGCATAATACTAGAGATGCGAAATCCCAGTCCCAAGGTTGATTTAATTCATTACAATCAAGTCCGCCCTGGGAGTTGAATCTTTTAATTCAGTCCCAGCCCCTAACAGGAGATCTAAGGAGTCACTAACACTATCACTGTGTGAAAGATAATTATTATCTGCTAACTGTAGGTGACGGAATTTATCCAGCACTTCAATAGGTACACTACTGGGTATGTCCGATGCAATTTTGGGAAGCACTGCAGCGCAAATATGCAGTGGTTGAATTTCACTAGAACACACTTTAGGATGTGGTAAAATTACACAATTTACCTCACCTTTGGCACGGATCGAACCTTGAGAACCGATGCCTGAAATTTCGAGTGTACACCTTTTCCTTGGGAGTCCAAGGGTTTGAACTAGAGCCTCGGATACAGCGGATATTTGTGACCCGGGATCGATAATACAACGTACGTTATGCCACTCTACATGGTACATGCTTGGGATTATACACAGGGACTGGAAAGACTGGGATTGAAATCTAGAGTGATTGTATAGAAGCAGTCCTCGCATCTCAGCGTAACCAATCAGATCGCTCCATTTACCTAGTAGACATTCCTACACTCGCCGCACGGTAGTGCGTCAGGCCAAGTTCCGGTAATACATTTCTCTATCTATTTAAGTATTTACTATTTTTTTAATGCTAAATGCTAGAAGTAAGTTCGATTCCGATTCACAATCAAGACAATTTTTTAACAACCGTTTCGTTTCTTCGTTATTATTCGTAAACGGAGATTGCCGAAAAGAATATAAACTTCTCATTCAATTCAATCGAATTCAAATCTTGGGATTGGTGGGAGTTTTGGCGTTTTGGGACTGGGACTGGGTATTTTGAGTAGGGACTGTTTAAGTCATTCAGTCTTTGTGTGGGATTCAAGTCTTTTGTCAAACCTCTTTTTTTTAAAAAAAAAAAAAAAAGAAGAATAGTCTTTAACGTAGGGAAAATGACCTAATAGTCAACTCCGAGCATTTGAAAACAACAACAACACTCCTGAATGTGTCCAAATTTCTCGTCATATTGCAGGACCTGGAAGAGAGTCACAGTGAGAAGCATCAGAAGTACATGGAGCTCAAGAAACGCGAGGACATCATCGAGACTTTCCTCTCGTCCTTTGACGAGACTCGCCGCGCTGAGAGAGACAAAATCTCGCACCTAGAGTCCACCATTGTTGCCACATTGAACCAGCAGAGTCGCCATATGGCGACGTTGCCGCCGACACAGAGCGATTTGCAAGCGTTGCGCAACAGTTCGAACCAATCGGTGGTGTCTAACAGCGACAAATCGGTGGAAACGTTGCAGACCGAGCTGCGCCAGCTTAACTTGAACCTCGCCAAGGTGAGTGTCCCACCTTGTAGACGAAGACGAAATTAGGACTATTTTTAAAATTTCAATCTCAAGTAGGTATAAAGTATTAGCCTAGAGTCAATGCCTTTGAGAACATTCGCCCCCCTTCCCCCCAACCGTTAGAGTAGATGTTGGCAAATACCTCGAAGATTTCACTAAAATTGTGATGCTGTCATCAAACCATTTTTTTTTTACTTTCTATTATTTTGAGGTAATTTAACCCGGATTGAGAAACTAAATTCACAGATTGAAATTTTACTTGGGCCGCCACATAAAGCCCAGTCTATTTCTAGCCCCATATTTACATATTTGCCTTAACAAAGAAATGAAAGTATTCCAACTGATGTCTGGTGTTCATGATGTGATTACTTATTGTTGGGTTTTTCTTGTTGAGGTTACTGTGTCATATCTCTAAGATTACGTCTTATTTCCTGTGTTTCTGTTTCCAGGTTGAAGCCATGGACACGAAGATCAAGTTGGAAATCGAAAGCCTCAATGAGCAGATAGCAAGTATGCGCAAGGACATTGTGGTGTATGAAGACATAGATGGCCTGAAGACTTTTTACTTTCTATTATTTTGAGGTAATTTAACCCGGCTTGAGAAACTAAATCCACAGATTGAAATTTTACTTGGGCCGCCACATAAAGCCCAGTCTATTTCTAGCCCCATATTTACATGTTTGCCTTAACAAAGAAATGAAAGTATTCTAACTGATGTCTGGTGTTCATGATGTGATTACTTATTTGTAGGGTTTTTCTTGTTGAGGTTACTGTGTCCTATCTCTAAGATTTTTCTTATTTCCTGTGTTTCCAGGTTGAAGCCATGGACACGAAAATCAAGTTGGAAATCGAAAGCCTCAATGAGCAGATAGCAAGTATGCGCAAGGACATTGTGGTGTATGAAGACATAGATGGCCTGAAGAACAAGGCGGAGGCTAAGAGAAGTGATCTGATGAAGGAGAAACAAGCTTTGCTTGAAGAGAAAGAAATTCTGCTAGAACAGCAGGACAGTGTGAGGAAATCGCTGCTTGAATTACAGGTGAGTAAAGAAATTCTGATAGATTAGCAGTGAACTTCAAGTGAGTAAAGAAATTCTGCTAGAATCAGCAAGACAGTGTGAGAAAATTGCTGCTTGAATTACAGGTAATTAAAGGAATTCTGCTAAACTAGCAGTAAACTCCAAGTAGGTAAGTAAAGGAATTCTACCACTGAGGGTGGTCTACCTTTGTATATATAGGTATAGGAAATCATGCAGACATGTCTTCAGTAGACTGCGAAGAACAAAGAAACAGTCTCTTTCCTGTTCAGTAGACTGCAAAGAACAAAGAAACAGGAAAGAGAAGAGAAAAAACTAAACTTTTGTATCAATGGAAGTCAGAAGAGAAAGAAAAGTGTGAGAAGATCTGCAAGAAGAAGAAACAAGAAGAACAAGGGACAAGAGGATATAGAGAAGAAGAACAAGTGTAAGGAAGACTAAGGAGTAGGGGTAAATGCAGAAGTTGAAGGAATAGGTGAAAATGAAGAAGTGGAAGTAATGGGAAGGAAGAAGATTTGAAGGAGGGGAAAAAGGAATAAAAGCGAAGAAGAGAGGTAGGTGTAATAGAAGACAGAGGAAAAGAAGGGGAATAAGAAAAAGATACCTATAAGAAGTAGAAACAAGTTAAAGAAGAGAGGCAGTGGTAGGGGTAATAGCAGACTTAGAAAAGGAAAGAAGGAATAAGAAAAAGATACCTATAAGAAGGATGAAAAGAAAACTAAGAAGAAGATGAGGAACATGACAACATTTGGAAGAGAAGGCAGAAGAGGAAGAGGATGCAGAAAAGGAGGGGTGACAGTACAGGGGAGAAGGAAGAAGAAGAAGATGGAGGAGAAGAAGGAGGAGGAGAGTAGGGGAAATTTGATTCGATTGGTCTCCAAATTTGATTTCTGATTTCTGTCAGTAGTCATTCAGTATTTCAGTTGCTAGTGCGTAGTTGTGTTGCGTTGGTACTAAGGTCAGTTTTGATTTTGAGTGCTTGTTTTTTGCCAGAAAAGCAGGGTTCGTTCAGTAGGCAATAAATTTAACGAGTTATTTTATTAAAGTGTAATATTTTATTGTTAAGTGTTTTTTATTATTAATTATTTTTTGCACGTGTGATTTTCTGATTAAAGTGTTGGGCATTTAGTTGTTACCTATTAACTTTGTCGTTTCAAGATGGCGAGACCTCTTGTTCTCTCTAGCTGTGACATGGTGAGTGTACTTACCTATATTTATTTACATGTTTTACCTAATTAACTATACCTACTAATTAATTTAAGCTATTTTAATAGGTATCAGGTACTCTGGTAGGTAGGTAGGTAATCTATACTTGAATTTGTAATTTGATGGAGTTCCTGGAAGTATGGGGCACAACATGTTCCTCGTTCACATGTGGCGTAAACCTATACTTTCGCCCTTGACGTTTTGCCCGGGCCCCCTCTTGAGACAAAGCCAGTATTGGAGCCCCATATCCCATATCTATCATTCCTAAATCCTTAAATTCAGCAATCCGTACTTGTTCACTTTCAATCAAGGGTTAAGCTAGGATTACACTGTTTGTTAATTAGTTTAAGCTATTTTAATAGGTATCAGGTACTCAGGTAGGTAGGTGATCTACCTATATTTGAATTTGTAATTTGATTTATTTAATGGAGTTCCTGGAAGTATGGGGCACAACATGTTCCTCGTTCACATGTGTCGTAAACCTATACTTTCGCCCTTAACGTTTTGCCCGGGCCCCCTCTTGAGACAAAGTCAGTATTGGAGCCCCATATCTATCATTCCTAAATCCTTAAATTCAGCAATCCGTACTTGTTCACTTTCAATCAAGGGTTAAGCTAGGATTACACTGTTTGCTCAGTGAGCAAATATTTGCTCAAATTTGTTTGGAAAAGTATAGAGAATAGTGTAATAACCTAAAAAAATATTTGGCAAATATTTGCTCACTGTGTTTGCCCAAACAAATATTTGCCTAAGTGTAATATAGTCCCAAGTCACCAAGTAGAAAGACCTGACAGGTACACCTGATCAGGTTCGACTGTCAGGTCTATCTGATGAACACACACTAGCAGGTGGACCTGACAGGTACGGCTGAAAAGGTCCGACTGTCAGGTCTACTTCATACCTGATGAGCACACACACCAAACATTCGCTTACCTTATCCTCCTTGGGTTCATTTTCAATTGCTGACCAAGTGACCACCTGCGAACAAAGTTGGTCAATCGCTAACAACTTTCGTATAAAGTTCAGTTGAAAAAAACCTACCTTCGACCCTGGCAGAAGAAGACACCACAGAAATACTTCAGGGTAGAAAACATTGTTACCTACCTTATTGCTACCTAGGCATTCTTACCTACCTTATTGCTACACTTTAAGCTTCGTTAATATACCTATGTAGGAAGTACACCTTAGCATCGCTACCTAGGGTACCTTAATGCTACACATTAAGCTTCGTTAATATACCTATGTAGGAGGTAGGTACACCTTAGCTTCGCTACCTAGGGTACCTTATTGCTACACTTTAAGCTTCGTTAATATACCTATGTAGGAGGTATACCTTAGCATCGCTACCTAGGGTACCTTAATGCTACACATTAAGCTTCGTTAATATACCTATGTAGGAGGTAGGTACACCTTAGCTTCGCTACCTAGGGTACCTTATTGCTACACTTTAAGCTTCGTTAATATACCTATGTAGGAAGTACACCTTAGCATCGCTACCTAGGGTACCTTAATGCTACACATTAAGCTTCGTTAATATACCTATGTAGGAGGTATACCTTAGCATCGCTACCTAGGGTACCTTATTGCTACACATTAAGCTTCGTTAATATACCTATGTAGGAGGTATACCTTAGCATCGCTACCTAGGGTACCTTATTGCTACACATTAAGCTTCGTTAATATACCTATGTAGGAGGTATACCTTAGCATCGCTACCTAGGGTACCTTATTGCTACACTTTAAGCTTCGTTAATATACCTATGTAGGAGGTATACCTTAGCATCGCTACCTAGGGTACCTTATTGCTACACTTTAAGCTTCGTTAATATACCTATGTAGGAGGTATACCTTAGCATCGCTACCTAGGGTACCTTATTGCTACACCTACATATACCTATCTATAGGTGCCTATAGGTACACAATATACCCACCTACCTGTTTATGTTATCTGAATGATGAAAACAAGTGCGAAGAACTTTCTCGGACCATTTTTCTCTCCTTCTCTCTTTCCCTCCTCCTCTCTATACCTATCTTTCTTCCCTCTCTTACTCCCATCTTCTTTCGCTCTCACACTCGCTCTCCCTCTTTTTTTCTTTTTCCTCCCTCCAATTCTTTCCCCTTCTCATTCTTCCTCCCTCCGTTTCTCCTTCTCTCTCTTTTTTCTCATTATTTTCCTCCCTTTATTTTTCTCTCTGCCCCTCTCTCTCCCTTACCCTCCTTCCCTCCCTTCTTCCCTCCCTCCTCCTCCTCCTTTTCTTTTCAAAACAGAATGACTTTTGAATAGCACATGTGAAATTTATGAATAACCCATATTTTTTCGACTCCTACGCAAGTAATTGTTCGTAGGACCTACATCATGAACAGAATGTCAAATTCAAACGAAAACGTTTTCTGACGTTCCCTTCGAGGAGAATGAATTCTTTTCTAAGGAATCATCGAATATGACTGGGGTGTATAAAACCTGTTGGTTTGGATAAAGGTGTGAGGACTGTGAGGTAATGGGATTTGAAATGTGAAGAAATAGGTCGGTAAAAACACACATTTTGCGGAGTTGTGTCAAGCTGTCAAGTGCCAGACTGTGGATTGTTCAACCTGTAACACCACACAAAGAGAACAGAGGAACCTTATGCATTTTTGGCATATTTTGGGATACCTAGCTATGCATATTTTCCGTATTTCGAGGTGCGGCTGATCTGGGTTAGAACGCATGAAAGAAGAAAGCCAAACGAAAGGAGAGAAGAGGAAATACATAGATGATAGTACTACACTACACTTTGATCTTAGCCAAAAGGCGAGAAATCTAGAGAATTATACATCCCAAATGATTCTTGGAATCTGGAATCGAAAGTTGTGTCCACACATACTCGACGCCGTTGATCGACGAGGTGAAGAGGTGAATCTACTTATGTTGTGGAGGCAATGTACGGTTATGTGTGGACACAGCTTAAGGACTTGAAATATTAAGGTAGGTAGGTATCTAAAACTACGTCATATTTTGAAAATTGAGGACCCAAATGTCAAAATATGGAGCAAATGCTCATCTCGACACTCAGAAGAAAATGCAGGATAAGTGAGATATATGAAATAAAATGGGGAAGAGACAAAATTCCTGGAAGTGCTTAGGTATAGGTAGGCAGGTACTTGAAATTGTTTAGGAAATAACCCTTCTCCCTTAGATTTATTGTGAATTGTGGGCGATTTTCTTTTTGTTTGTATCCCTATACACAAAAGTACTTAGCTACTGACTGTCAAACAAAGACTGGATTATAAAAGGCCATTGGCCGGGATCGCACTCAGAACAATAAGAGTCCAAACTCAGTTCAACTCTTGAATCAAGCAATCTGATTGGCTGAAAGTTTTGACATCAACCAATCAGCTTAATCCAAAAGTTAAACTTAAACCGAGTTTAGGTAAACTATGACTCTGGTCCCTATATATAAAAGAAAAAAAAGGTCGGTCCCCTGGATTCTCTTATATCCAGGTTCGAATGTACCTTATCTAAGTGTATTACTGTATTACGTACCTATTACGGAACAGCAATGTCCCCAAACCTCGAATATGAAAAGCATTCCAAGATTTCTCGAACGCTTTTGCTGCGGTGCAAAATGTCCTGAGGGACTTGGGAAATCTATTCTTATTGAGTTATTCCCATATTGAGATTCAGACACAGAGTTATGTGCTTGTGTTTCTATTTTTCTGCATTTGTTTTTACAGAGCAAACATTAGCAAATATCTGGCACTGGCAAGCATAGAGAGAAAATATTTGCCAAATATTTTTTAGGATATTACACTATTTTCTATACTTTTCCAAAATATTTGCCAAATATTTTTTAGGCTATTACACTATTTACTTTCCAAACAATTTGCGCAAATATTTGCTCACTGAGCAAAGAGTGTAATTCCAGATTTTTTAGAAAATTAAAAAGAAAACAAAGAATTTTAAAACAGGCAAATATTTTATTGATGCAAGAACTGCAAATAGTGTAATATAGTGGGAAACTTTTATTTTTGATGTGAGCAAATTTTTATTTTTCTCTAGTTGAGCAAACATTTTCAAACACAATATTTGCTCACATGTAATACCCCTGTAAACAATTATTTATATTTCTGGTGCAAATATTTGCCCACTGAGCAAACAGTGTAATCCCAGCTGACCTATCTCTACGACTGCTTCACTCGTAGCAAGTGCTGCCACAGTCGTCTCCTGCGCGAACTAAGCAGCGAACTTGAAAAGGAAAATTTTTCAAAAAGAGAAAAAAAAAATGTGTCAAAGCTGAAATTTTACCACCCTACCAGCCATGAGCCCCGAACCTTACCCAATGTAACCGCGTACCTAATTACTGCCTGCCGCTTTGTTTATTTCTAAATGAAGAGACATGAAAGGCGTACGACCATTGGTAAAGTTTAACCTAAGCCTCTTTTTAGACCCTTCGATAAAATAAACAATTTCCTAAATATTGTGAATCTTTTCTTCGTATTTTTTCCTAAAAATAATAGAAAGTAATAATTACGTAATAAGAAACGAAACTGTCGAAATAAATTATTCGAAACCGTTTGTTGAATGTAAGTACTCTTTTTTTTCCGATTAATTAGTTTTGCATTTAGATTAATGTTTAAACTTTGAACCCTTTGTAAGTGTAAATTATAAATTTTACTCTATTAATTACGTGTAGATACCTAATTTTTATTTTTAATTACTTATCCTTTCTTTTATCAGGTTCTATAATTAACTCGGAAATTTTCCCTAATAAAAGTATCGGTTTAGCAGTATATTATTATTAAGTAACTTATTTTACATATTAATTGCCCTTTTTTTATATAAATATACCCTAATAAAAGTATCGGTTTAGCAGTATATTATTATTAAGTAACTTATTTTACATATTAATTGCCCTTTTTTTATATAAATATAATATTAATAAATATAAGTCTAGGTATATCTAAGATTCAATTTATAATTAGATGAACCTTCTTTCATCTACCCTTACCATTAAATTCCCAGTTCTAAGGTTTCACTAGGTAGTAGGTACCCTAATTATTTCTTAAGTTAACCTAGGTCTGAATTAGCCAAACCGATTACTTAAGCTCGTGAATTTGTTTTGTGAAAACTTCTTAAAACATTCCGGTTATCCGCGAAATCGGTGTAGGTTTGTCATAATCGACATACGTTCATAAATTCGGACAATTTTCTAGTGTGCCATGAGTGTTCTCGTGAATTTGTGTTTGTGAAAACTTTTTAAAACATTCCGGTTATCCGCGAAATCGGTGTAGGTTTGTCATAATCGACATACGTTCATAAATTCGGACAATTTTCTAGTGTGCCAAATTTCCCACCAGTTTGTGGCATTCTGGTGAGTATTTCTTCAATATTTGACTTTTGCTTATTTTAAGGCATTGTTATGCCCGCCACTTACGCTCAGACCGTGGTCTCCAAACCTAAGTCTTTCAGACCTTAACTTGTGTGGTGAAAGAGCTTGAGACCTAGGTCTGTCAGTCGGTCTGAGGGACGGACAGGTTTTTCCGGCACACATGGTATGACCGCCACACACGCTGAGACCGAAACTGTCTGACACACGGCATTATATAGAAGTTGCTATCGCATTGTACACTGAGAAAAAACTAGGGTGACTGGGTTCCGGCACTCAAATATTGAACTCTACATCGGGAAGCTCGACACTATAATATAGTATTCCAACAGCCTAAATTAGGGGAAGTAACTCAATAATAGAGTTTTTCCACCCTAAACTTGTGGCACCCTGTCATCATTTTTTTCTCAGTGTGGGTAAACTTCATAGAATATTCTTCGGCAGCCAACTTGTTGAAGTTGAAAATTCAGATCTCAGTGTAGAATATGCGAGTACTTTACTAAACTTACTGTTTCTTGAAAGAACTAGGTTTGTCCGACCTGGGTCTGTCAGACCGCCGGAACCTGTCAGAAGATCTGAAGTCTTTCAGACCTTAACTTGTGTGGCGAAAGAGCTTGAGACCTAGGTCTGTCAGTCGGTCTGAGGGACGGACAGATTTTTTCCGCCACCCATGGTATGACCGCCACACACGCTGAGACCGAGACCGTCTGACACACGGCATTATATAGAAGTTGCTATCGCATTGTACACTGAGAAAAAACTAGGGTGACTGGGTTCCGGCACTCAAATATTGAACTCTACACCGGAAGCTCGACATTATATAGTATAGCATTCCAACAGCCTAAATCAGCGGAAATAACCCAATGATAGAGTTCTTCCACCCTAAACTTGTGGCACCCTGTCACCTTTTTTTTTTTTTTCTCAGTGTAGAATATGCGGGTACTTTACTAAACTTACTGTTTCTTGAAAGAACTAGGTTTGTCCGACCTGGGTCTGTCAGACCGCCGGAACCTGTCAGAAGATCTGAAGTCTGAAAGACACATTCCTGCGGTCGGACAGGCCTAGCTCTGATAGGCAGAGCGTTATTGGCCGCTAAGTTGCTATCTTTCTGCCTTTCGGTCGTAAAATCGCATGTCTACTTTCCATCATTTCAACCTGGTTTGTGTCATATCAATTCAATCAGTCCCATCTTTTCCATGTTGATACTCAACACTCTTCAAATTGTATGGGGATATCTGTTTCACACAAATTTCTTTTCCAATACCGAGAGAGTTAAGGTGCCCACACACGACTAGTCTAAAGATGTGTCCACGTCTCCACATATTGTGACGGTCTCTTCTTGATCTCTTGTGTGCCGCGTCCATTTTTGTTTAGGACTATAATATTGCACTCCTGTGTTCACACATCTTTGACGCCGTCGATCGACGAGGCGAAGAAGTGAATCTATGTTGTCGAGGCAGTGTACGGCTGTACGGTTTCAGTCGACGTCGTTTGGAACCATTTTTGTTTAGGACTATGATATTGCACACATAGTTGACGCCGTCGATCGACGAGGCGAAGAAGTGAATCTATGTTGTCGAGGCAGTGTACGGCTGTACGGTTTCAGTCGACGTCGTTTGGACACACCTTAAAAGTCCAAATTGACTTTATACAATAATTCAAAACTTATCGCGAGACAGCATTTTTTACTCTAATTCATTTGGACTGGGGATAACAGTCCGAATCCAAATGTACTCATCGTGTGACGTGTGTAGCCACCTTAACACCCTCTGGATGAACTTTTTCTGAACTTTCAGAAAAAAAACTATTAGTGCTTCTTCTCTATATTGTTTTTCGGGAATGTTTGGTTCTTTTCTCAATTTATTTCTTGTATAAAAAAGGGAGGAAAGGTTCAGTTTGGGGGGAAAAAAAGACATTAAAGGGAAATAAATTGATGTCTCCATTCTTCACTTGGAGCTTTTTCTGCGCCATAACCTTTGAACTGGTATATCAGGCTCGACTGCCGGCGGTTTTGTGGCCCCGGGCTCCAGGGTACTTTTGATGTTGGGTCAGGGAAAAGGGAAAGATATATAAGAGGTACCTACCACTACCTATTATAGCCTATAGCAATTAAAGAGGTAGAGAAATTAAGGTGGAAGCTTTTTATATAGACTAAATAGGTATGTACTGAATTAGAATATTTAGAATACAATAAAGTACCTAATACCTAGCTAAATAGGTATGTACTGAATTAGAATATCTAAAATACAATAAAGTACCTAATACCTACCTCTTCTTCTCTCTTTTCTCCTCGTTTCTTCTTACTCCCTTTTCTCCTTTCCTGCGTTTTTCACTAAATAGGTATGTACTGAATTAGAATATTTAGAATACAATAAAGTACCTAATACCTACCTCTTCTTCTCTCTTTTCTCCTCGTTTCTTCTTACTCCCTTTTCTCCTTTCCTGCGTTTTTCCTCCCCTCTCTCCTCTCTCTCTTTTTTTTTCTCCCTCCTCTTTCTCTTTCCCCCTCCCTCTTTTCGCCACTCTTCTTTTCTTCCCTCTCTCTTCTTCTTCTCTCTCTCTCCCACAGCTCCTTCTCTCCACTTTCTCTTTTCTCTCTTTCGTCTCCCCCTTTTCAGAAACTTCTCTCCTGTACCCTTTTCCAATAAGCCGTAAATCCGGACCTGTCTATACACCTACTATTCTGTAATACCTACCCTGGTAAACATTGCAATGTCGATTTATAGCTTGACTGAGGTAAAATAATATCACCACTACTATAGGTGAGTACCTACATAGGTGCATTAACATTCCCGTTAGTTTCCTAACGTATACTAATGTCGATGTTGGTTAGATTCATGGCTTTTGGCAGAGTTTTCTGCTCATTTTCTTCAATTAGGTAGGTATGTGGGTACTCAGATAGATACTTGGTAGACGCCATGGAAATTGAACAGAACCATATTATGTAGGTACCTAGCTAAGTAAATGGGTACCATACTACGGAGCAGAATAGAAAGATCCAGAGTAAGAGAGCAGAGATATTCGAGAGAGATAGAAAGAGGAAAAGCGAGAGGAGAGAAAAAGATAGGTAGATACAGATAATGGTAGGAAGAGAAAAGAAAATGTAGGTTACATATTAGAAATAAAGGGAGAGGGAGGGGGAGGGAGACTTACAGGAGGGAAAAGGTTAAAGGAGGGAGGGAGAGAGGGCAAAATAAAGGAGGTACCTACTGATAAAGGCAGAGAGACAAGGAGAATAGATGGAAATATATCAGAAAATAGGAAGGGAGAGAGAGATGGAGGAAGAGGATGAGAATATGAAAAGGAGTGGTAGAAAGAGGGGAGGAAGAGGTAAAAAGAGGGGAAGGAAGAGATGAAAAATATGGGAGGGAGGGAGCTTTTTATATATTATGATGCTTATCTAAATACTTTTTGCCTTTTTACTTGAAATAATAAATCTTCAAGGATTCTTCATGGGAGCTAGGGAAATAGGGCTAACGTTCCTCTCTACGGTTCTAGTTTCTCTCCACACCCTATTTACTACTTACCGAAAACAGTGTGGCTAGGACCACACTCAGAGATAAAACTATGATTAAGTTTTAATCTTGGATGAAGTTATCTGCTTGGTCAAATAAAAATTCGGAATCAACCATTCAGATTCATCAGATTTCAAGATTACCTAAAATTTGGGATCGAGTGGATTTGAACACATCACATGCCTTCAGGCCTTCGGCACACTCCATTTGTAAATTGTTTAGGTTTACATTTTCCTAGGGATCAATCTAGTTTGAATACACCCATTTACATATGAATCAGTGAATCACAGTTTGTCTGATGGTGGCCCAGGACATGACAGATTTAGGGATTAGTCAATCTGGATTATAAGACTAGCAGCAGATCAGCACACTTCATACGGTATAAGTTACGCTACCTATACAGTGTGTCCACTTTTAATGTGCGCCATAGGAAAAATACATGTAAAAACAGTTTTTCTTGTCTCAAAAGTCCCCATTAAAGGTATTCAGATGAAATAATAATTTTATCAAGCCAAGATCGATTAATAAAGGTGTTAAATTGTTGAGCTTTCGAGACCACTTTGTTCACTCTAAGAACGGCTGGCTTTCTCCCGCTAAGATCTTATTGTCCCGAAATCGAAGAGAGAAGGAAGACAGGATAGGAGAAAACCAGCCGTTCCGAGAACGAACCTTATCCGTTCAGGATAAAAACCGCCCTGGGAGGGAATCGAACCTGCGACCTAGCGCCTACAAGTAGACGCGCTAACAACCAAGCTAACTAGGCTGGCTGAAAAATAAATACTTTTTGGTTTTCAGTCGCAGTTGGACCAGAACGACTCCTTCCTGGGCGGGAATCGAACCTGCGACCTAGCGCCTACAAGGTAGACGCGCTAACAACCAAGCTAACTAGGCTGGCTGAAAAATAAATACTTTTTGGTTTTCAGTCGCAGTTGGACCAGAACGACTCCTACATCCAGTTGTCCAATCAGGAGAAGCGGCTGGCTCAAATCGAGCAGACCAACTACACCCTGGACGAATTTATCAAGAACAAACTGAGCGAGACCAATTTTGTTCCCGTTAAGGACAAGTGTGTGGAATTGGTTGAGGGATATAATCGTCTCCTTAAAGTGAGCTACCAGGATACTGTGCACGGTTGAAGGAGATAAGGAGAGAGAGAAAGAGAGAGAGAGAGAGAGAAAGGTGAGAAAATTTGAAATTTTGAATTATAAGATTATATTAGCATCAAAAAATAATTGTTTACATTACAGTAAATTACACCTCCTAAGCTTAAGGTAAACTTATAGGTAGGTCGGAAAAATACATAAAAAAAGTATCTTGAAAAAAAAAAAAAAAAAGTTCCTTGAGAGAAAAAAAAGTTATCTTCTTCTTCTTTTTCTTCTTCTTCTTTTTCTTCTTCTTCTTTTTCTTCTTCTTTTTGTTCTTCTTCTTGTTCTTCTTCTTCTCTTTCTTCTTCTTCTTTTTTTTTCTTCTTCTTTCTTTCTTTTCCTTTCCTTTCTTCCTAAAGGTCAAGTTTAATCAGGGTGGTGAAAATATCTAAGGCACGCTTTCTAATCGCCTTATCTTTAGAGCGAAAAATATATCTGGAGGTAGAGGTAGTTCATTTAGTTAATCCCGCTCCCTAGGTCCTTGCATAATAATATTAAGCTGCCGTGGAAGTTAAGTACTTGAAAAGTCGAGTGTTCTTTGCTTGAACTTTGCTTAATAGCATTAAGATACCTATAACTGATGATTGTAGCTATACCTACCTTCCTACCTACTTGTATTGAGGCAAGATGTTAAAGTCTCAAGTACCTAGGTATCTATCTATCTATATACCTATGTAGGTACCGTCTCAAGTGTCTATACCTATTTACTACCTATGTAGGTAGGTATTGTTATTGAGTTAAATTTATAGGTACCTACTACCTACCTAATCCTTTCTAATGAGATTTCCATTTTTTTTTTTTTTTTTTTCACCACCTCAGTGGTGTATTGGTTAGCACGGTGGACTTCGGATCTGGAGGTTGGTGGTTCGGGTCCAAGTCAAGTCATAAAATTTTGCTTTGTGTATTAAGCGGGGAACGACATTTGTGACTAGCACTTTTGCTTAACACAATATACCTACCTAAATTATTATTATTTTTTTCTTTTTTTACTTAGGTACTTCTGAGTGCTGACTATTTCTCGGTGCACTCAGTTTCGTAAGGATCTGGTATT